>NC_079137.1:37925553-38225553 GCF_945859705.1 Episyrphus balteatus | reverse complement strand
TTTATTTTAAATAATATAATTTTCTTGTTTTTATTTACAATAATTTACACATTAAAATCTTTATTTTGATTTAATTCTCTTTATATATAATGTATATGTAATTGATTTAATTCTTAACGCATTATTGCTTTCAATTACTTAATTTTTTTTTAACAATTCACTAGATTAAAAAAAAAAACAAATAAAAAATGTGCACTTTGTCAGAATTATACAAAAAAAAAAATACTAAATATCTAATCTCTATTAATTTTAAATATTGCAAAACAGAAAAAATAAAAAAAATATTAACTTAAACATTAAAATTTGTTTTTAAACAAAATAATAAATATTTTTTTTATTTAATATTTACAACAAAAATATATAATATTATAAATAAATTTAATAATTAAATCGAAACAAAAAAATTAAACTTAAAATCATAAGTGCTGATACTCGCTCATATCGTAGAGCGGCATCGAGCCCATCACACTGTGCAGATGCGAGTACGCTACTGAAAGGGGCGCCATCTGATGGCCCACCCCTGACTTTTGCGATGACAGTGACAGGCCACCACCGGCCACAGCAGCGGCTGCCGACAATGCTCCACCACTAGACGCCACACCCACCAACGATGCATTAAGATTGCTAATCGCTGACAGGTTGTTATTGGAGTGACCACCACCACCGCTGTGATGGTGAGGATGATGGTGATGCTGCTGCTGCTGTTGTTGCTGGTGGAGATCTGCGGATGAGCCAGCTGAACCACCACCTCCTGTGGATCCCGTGGTCGTATGATGACCATGGCCGTGATGGGCTGTCGTTGTGTGATGGTGGCTCGCTGGTGATAATTGTTGCTGTTGATGGTGATTCGTTGTGTTGTGCTGTGAAGACTGTGCGGAGGATTGTGAGTGTTGTTGCAACATTGAATTGGGTCCTTCCATATCTGAATCGCTGGAAGAGTCCAAATGCTGTTTGTCCGAGGTACCACTGTAAAGTAAAAAAAAAATACAAGAAATTAGTTAAGTAAATGGAGAAGAGTGAGAGCATTAAATGTAGTTTTATCATAAATTTAAAGTTATTCATAATGGGTATCGAGTTGTATCGGTTTTAATTTTATTTTTTGACGTACAGTGATCTTCTGGGGCCAAGGGGTAAGCGAATTTTGTCTCTTAATCCAGTGAGACATTAAAAGAAAGGTCTCTTTAAGCTCCATCTATAGCTAAAAGCTGAGATAGTGAGAACTGAGATGGTTCCTGAGATATTTACAAGCTAGTGATGGGAACTATCGAATAATTTGAACTATCGATAGTTAGTAACTGAATGATTTGCACTATCGAATAGTTCATTCATTCATTCATTTATTCATTCGAATAAAACTATCGAATAAAAAAACTATTAAAAAAAAAACTATTCCAATGAATAAATTATCGACTAAAAAAACTATCGTATGAAAAAACTATTCGAATGAAAAAACTATCGAATAAAAAAACTATTCAAATGAAAAAAATTTAGTATACAAAAACTATTTGAATGAAAAAACTATCGAATAAAAAATTGTCGAACGAAAAAAACTATTCGAATGAAAATAGTAACTAAATGAATGAATGAATGATTTAAAACTATCGAATAAATTAATATTTTACAACTATTGATAGTTTGAAAGTTTTTATTCGATAGTTCCCATCACTATACAACCAAAAATTGTTTCTTTCTTTAATTTTCTTTCTGAAGACAATATCTTTTGACCAAAGTCTCAAAATTAGTTTTAAATTAAAGATATGTTTTCATATAATCAACAGGCCTGTTGTGCATTCAGGTTAAACAATTTTAAATCCATTGTTTAGATTTTCGAATTGCCAAAAAAAGTACAGTTTCAAAAAAAATGCATTTAAAAAAAATTTCTCCAAATTCATCGAGTGAGACATCAAAACAAAGGTATCTTCAAGCTGTGTTCATAACTAAAAACCAAGAGATTCCTTGTTAAAATTTCTTGTGGTGGGCTGGCATCCGAGGAGGGCCACGGGGCACCTCCCGCCCGTCTGCCCAAAGTTATGTACGCCCCTACTACAAAAGTATTTACTGTAGGTACTCATATCTCACATTATCGCAGTTTTTAAGATCTTTTAAACATTTTGTATCCACCAACCAAATATTGGATAGAAATGATAACAGTTGGTGACAGTTGGTGAAATGAGGAGTTGACTTTTTAAAAGGATATAGAATCACTTTTCACTTTGTTTTCATATTAAGTATGCGGCTTCGCACTCCTATGTTTACTCTTTGTATCTCCAAAAAAAACAAAACTTTTAGTAAAGATATGGTCACAAGGAAAAGTTTCTACACTTATTTGGCGCCCAATAGAAGTCCTATTCAAATTTATTAACCAAACAAATTTAGCTATAAAATGTGTGATAAGAGGCCCTTATCAATGTAAATAAATAAGAAGTAACCGGTTTAGACCCAAAATTCTTTCAATCGAGAAAAAATTTTTTTTTTAAATGGCGCCCAACGAACTTTTAGTTTTTTTATCACAATTTTTTTCATTTAAAACCTTCTTTAATTGACAGATTCTGTTTTCATATCCTATATAAAAAACTAAGAAAATTATTCCTTGAAAAATGCTTACAAAAATTAAAAAAATTTCATTATTGAACCCAAATTGATCTTAATCGTACCTATAGAGATCATAAGCGATAAAAAAAACAAGACTTTTTGATAACTCTGACAAGATAATGTCTGATAAAAATAGACACTTCAATATTATTCATACATACAAACACAGCACCCCAAACTGTCCACACATCTACACACATTATATTTGTGTGTTCCATTTCCAATTTGAGTTTACTCGCCCTGTGTAAACACAACACAGCCTGTGTGTACATTTACGTCTAGGTACTTTAACACAATCCAACAAAAAAAAACTCCCTCCCGTTTTATATATTATACATATACGTATTCGCTCGTGTTTGCCATGAAAAGGCAGTAAAAACAGCAGCAAATGAACGAACAAAAAAAAAAAAAAAACACGGAGAAGATGAAGTAGAAGCTATTACGACAGTGCTGCCCCTCGTTTGTATTCGAAAAGTATCAAATTACCTTTCAAACTAACACACAAACACACACATTTATTGCTATTTGACAGAAAGTGGCAGGCAGACGGTATCTGTCGTGGCGACTTTCAGTCCAGAGAGAGAGAGAGAACAGAAAAAAAAATGTCAAGATTGCCAAATGTTTTTTGCGGGAATTCGGTCATGTGTACGAATGTTATAAGGGTGCAAACAGATTGGTAATGTATGGACAATAATTCTAGTTATAGCTGTCAGAAAAACAACAACAACAACAGAAAGAGAATGCGGAATTTGCTCTATCATGACACATAGCAGTACAATTTTATTATTGGGTAGCGCTTCCGTTATCTTTTTCCTTTTTTTTATTATATTACTTCTCTCTCTATCTCTCATGAAAAAAAAAGTTAAAAAGGGTCAGGAAAGGATAACGAGGCGTGTTCCTTGTGATTAATTTAATAAATCCTGTTTCTCAAAACATTTGATTATATGCCTGTAATGGATGCAAATTGGCGGGTGATGAAAATCCCGTTGGGACTTTTTGAAATTTTTATTTCTTAATGTTAAACAACCATCGTATCCGGTTGCGGTTCTCCGCAGTTTTTATACTTATTTTATTTGACAGACAAAAACAACAACAACAACAACGAAAAGGGGATGAATGGATGGATGATGATGGTTTTTCGAGAGGATTTTAACACTTTGGGGAATACACAAATATTGTAGACAGGAACAAGATGACATTTGAGACGTTGATTTTATAGAAAGTGTGCTGCTTTTTTTTCTCATCATCATGTTGTGTGCTGTGTATAATTCTTGTTGCTTGCTCCTGTTGCCTGTTGGTGTCAATAAATTTATATTTAAGTGGCTTAAGATTATTATTGAAAGAAATATTCTTTTAGATTAGGTTGGAACAACATACAAATTGATAGAAAGAAATTTATTGCTTGTAGGTGAGATTGTTCGATGTGAGTGCACTTCTGATGTGGTCTCTTGGGGGATTTTTAATGATTTTGACGTTTAATTGTTTGAAACAGTTGTTGTTTAATGTAAATGTCGTTTGTGTTGGAAAGTTAAATAAAAACTGACAGATGATAATACATTATGCCTAATTAGCGTAGGATTATTAAGACTCACTGGATTTTGAAAGGTTCTACTTTGAGTGACCTTTACGACAAGTGTAAAGTGTTAAATAAGTGTTAAATAAATATTTACCATAAACCTCTTACTACTCAACATCAATATCGATAGAAAATGTAGAAACAATATATTGTCAATGACGTTTTAAAGAACAAATTGTGTTTGTTGGGCGCCATTTCAAAAACACGATTTTTTTTGATCGGACAAATTGTGTACTTAAAAAGGTTACAACATGTCATTTATGAACACCGATAAGGACCTTTAATCGATTTAAACACAATACTTTTTCTTAGAGCTTCTGTTGGGCGCCAAATAAGTGTAGACTTTTTTCTTCTGATCATAATCTTACTGTATGTTTCTTTAAGAACAAACAGAAATATAAGGGGCATGCCACAACAACAACAAATGCAGCAAACCATCATCATATCACTTACAAGGTGATTAAGAAAAAAATACATCAATCTTTTATAACAAACCCTTGATGAATTCCATCATAGGTATACATAGCATCCCTTGCTCCATATTTTCTGCCCCAACCTAACCTCTAATTTCCACCAAAACCACAAGTAACAAGTATCAATCCATTGCCATCGTCTTAGTTTGTTTTAATTGTGGTCAAAGAAATGCTTCAAATAAAACCCATCATCAAACGTCAAACGTCCATAGATAATATCAAATTTGTATGATGACATT
Source organism: Episyrphus balteatus (assembly GCF_945859705.1). Classification (NCBI taxonomy): domain Eukaryota; kingdom Metazoa; phylum Arthropoda; class Insecta; order Diptera; family Syrphidae; genus Episyrphus; species Episyrphus balteatus. The sequence continues at coordinate 38,220,673 of NC_079137.1, read as the reverse complement.
TCGTGCGCGTCAAAACAACCTTATGCAAAAGCCTTACATTTAACCACACAGAATAGAGTAGCTAGGTTCTTTCTTAAACTAAATTCACAATAAATAATAATTATAATTGATTTGATGGTATTATTTATATTCATAGCGAAAAAAATTGTGTTTGTCTGCTCTGTACAGGGTGTTCCATTTATTTAATAACAATAATGATAATGATGATGGTGGCAAAAAGATAAATAGTGTAAAGTAAACTGCAGATACGATGATACGACCACCACCGAAGACACCAACGACGGGGGAACACGACAACGACGCGTCCGCGTCGCTCGTCGATGATGAAGATGGCCTCCGTAAAAACCACACCGCAAAATTGTGGCCACATCATCCAGTGCACTGAGCTGCCATTGCGCTACCATTATAAAATGCAAAAACAACAACCTTTAGCAGCAACAGCAAGCAGCAGCAGAAAAAAAAAGGCACATTGCTGTTGCTGGATGCGATGTGGTGTATATCAACCATTGCTGCACGCTGTTGGTCTCCCTGGACTGTGTCGGTAATTTGATATTCGATACGCCATTAAAACTTGTAAAATTGAATGAAGCAGTCTTCTTTTCTGATATACATACGTTCGTTCATATAAATTTTGTTTTTTTGTTGTTGTTGTTCATACATACATATATGATGGCAAAAAGGCACACACAGCACACACATAATAATATTTATGGTGGGGGCCCTATCATCATTATCACGGACGAGATAGCAGTGAAAAAGTATCGTAGGTAACCCAGACTCTAGCAAAAAAATTGGCTGACTTACTAACTGGTTGTTGGCTGGGCCGCCACCAATTTTCATACATCGCTTGCCATATTCATTGAACCGAAATTTTCAAAATGTACTCGTACCTTTTCTTAGAGATGGATGCGTTCATTACATTATTCTCACTAATTAATTTATGGGTGAATGAAGTGTGATAGATGGGGAGGGATGGTTTGAAGTTCCAATTGGGGATCCCATTAAACAAAGTCAATTGAAGAAGGTGGAATTAATAATAGAACTAACCTATAATTTTGTATCATTTCTAAAACGATTATGCGTGATATTCAGTGTAAATAATACATCATCATTCTTTAAAACTTGTGTTGGGCGCCATTTTTTGTCTTATTCTAGAAAAAAGTATCATTCCTGGAGCGTAGTATGTGCATTATGTAAATGACAATTTACTCAGATAAAAGATTGTTTGATTGATCAAATGTTGTGTTGGGCGCCATTTTTGCTTTTGTGTTATAACAAATGTAACCCTTTTCAGGGTGTTGCAATTTAATTTAACAACATTTTTGTGTATATTCGTTTGAAATTTGCAATTGTCAGAAATTGGTGCAGAAATAATAAGAAAAATGGTTTATTGCGACGGCAAAATCACTTGTCATTGAAAGTGGGTATTTTCCAGAAAATAGAACAATATCAAAAAGAGAGGGAAAGAGAGAGGGTTAAAGTAAAAATGCTGAACTTCATTTTGAGGGAAATGAAATTAAACCCGGATTTGTTAGAAAATATGGTTAAAAATTAAATATGAATAGAAGAATAGTTGCAAAGAAAATTTAAAAAGCATCCCAAAGGTCGAGTTACACTTTACAAGTTACCGTCGGGAACTCGTTTTTGTTTGGTTTGAATTTCCGGCGGCATTTACAAATCATCTAAAATGTAACAAGGCAAAAAAAATAAGTAGAAATACCTTTGGACTTGATATTTGTATAATCCATAGTTTTGGATTAATGATATGAAAATGCAATAAAAAATTTAGTTATAACTGTTTGGTTCATACTCCAACACTCCATGTTCTGTGAATGTTCCTTATTTGTATTTGAATGTTCTACTTTTTCCTTCTGACAGTTTTACACGTCTGTTTTTCTATGATTTCCTAAGTATAGCTTGCCTACAATCACTAAGTTTGCGCACTGATTTGTATATTAACTTGGTGCATAGAGAGAACAAATTCATCGTTTGTTTTTCATTTGAAATCCACGTTGTATAATGTAGGCGAATTTCAAATGGAACTGGCGCCCAACGTGCTTATTTTTCTCCTGCTAAATATTTTTTTACATTTAATGAAAGGACGTAGACCTAAATGGCGCCCAACGCGCAACTTTGAGTGCTCCGTAACGATTAAAAATAATGCTCCGTCAATACTTGGTTTATAATTATCACAAAAAAATTTATAAATAAAATTGGCGCCCAATGTGTGACTTTTTTCCTTAAGCAACAGTCAAAATCCAAATGTTTTAGAATGCAGTTTTAAAGCTTAAAATTTTTTATAAATTTTGTTAAGAATGACTTTTGCAATATTAAAATAATACAATATTTTAATGAAATTGGCGCCCAACGTAAAACCAAGCCATAGTTGAAGTGCCACTTTAGTAGTACAAATATAAAGTCACACCTGAAAGTGGAATACAAACAATGCATGAAAGTAGCAAAGAAGAAATGCTTAAAAACCAAAACAAAGAACACAAAGGGCCTGTTTCGGAGCTGGAAGAAATGTCTATCCTGAATGCTGGTGATTCAAGAGCTACGACAAAACATAAATAAGGGCCTGACCATCTATAACATAGCCGCTTACAGAAAAACAAATGCTCATAAGATTCGTTCGCCAAAGTTCATTAACAATTCTCAAGGCGAACTTCTTGTGGAAGACGATAAAATTCTTCAGAGATGGCGATAGTATTGTGAATAATTTCACTAACAGCCATAAGCGCTGCAATAATCAGGTATCCAAATGTTTGGAAACCCGCAGCAGCCTAGACAAATATTTTATATAAACGTTCTTTAGAAATTTGTAGAATATCGAAATTGAACTGGGGCCCAACGTGTGACCTGTAACGCAACGAAAATATTTTTAAACTAGTCCAACAAAAAAAAAAAAAAGTTTCTTTGAAGCTTTATGGTGTTTACATTTTGATAACATGGATCAAGAAGATATATTTAAATATTTAAGAAAGAAGCTGCTAAAAATATCTCAAAATAACATTCTTATTTAGCACCCTACTTATTAGTTTTATAACACAATTTCAGCATTTTAAAAACATGATTCGAATTTATTTTACCGAAAAACTTCTTCAAACGATTTATTCTAGTCTAGATTGTTGAAAGACAAAAACCTCAGTTTGAAATGTTTGAAATGTATATGTGCAGGTACACACGATACTGGCTTTCCACTGACTACAAAACTTTATTCAATCAGCATTTTTAAATTAAAAATATGTTAATGAAATTCGAGCCTAAGGTCTATCACCGCACAACAATCGCATAAAATTACATGTAAATGGAACTGGCGCCCAACGTGGGACCTGAAATTAGTTGCCCTACAACAATTCCGTATATATAAATGTTTAAGTTCACCAAATATAGAAATGCACCACAGCATTTGACAACAATATATACAAAACGCTCATGTTAAATTGTAAAGTCATGCCTTACTATTGGAATATCAAAATTAAATCAAACTCCAAGACATAATTTGAAAACTAAGCTCATATTGACACCCTTAACTATACAACTTTATTACCATTTTCGTACTTGACATTGCAAAGAAAAAGGTATGTTACACTATTACGGAACAATGACACCCTTCTATTTTTTTTAACAACAAAAAGATGTGCAACAAACCAAACAAACGAAGCCACACAATATTCTAGTGCTTCTCAATCTGCGAAACATGTGAAAGTCATTTCACCATAACCGGGCACTACCACCACCACCACCAGATAATGCCGGATGTACACCACACTTCCAGTTTCCATCAGAGTTCAGGGAGTGAGAGAGGAATCGAAGTGTGAGAAAGGGTTAAAACGAACTTGGTTGCCACCGCCTTTTGTTTTACACAATATAACGGCGACGACGCAAACTAAACAGTTATAAAAGGAAATGGCTATTTAAACATTCCTTTCAGCCAGGAATTCGGTGTAGAGAATATACTCATATAACTATACTACATATAGATTCTTAGAACGGGAGTACCTATAGGTTTGCGGTATTATAGTGGTGCTTTCTTCTACTTCTTCTTTTCTTGTTTGCCAAACCCATTTTGACATTGCCCCCATCTGTCAAATGCTCAACTTGCTTTGTGTATAGTTTAGGTAGGTATGGTTGTGCATATTCTCTCGAACTGTTGTCGCAAAAAGCTATATACCTACTACACAACACTCGCTGTCTCTCCCCATCAAGAAGCCTCAACGAAATACGGTTTATTTTTGCGCCATCACCACGACAAAGCAAGCACAAACACAACATAATATAGTGGTTCCCTCGCTCTCATTCCCCCTAATGCCTGATCCGATCCCTACTGATGGGTCGTTGTTTTGTGTCGTCATCGTCGTTGTCGCTACCTTCGTCGTCTTCGTTTCGCTTCGTCGCCGCGCCATCGCTCGTCGTCATCGTAGAGGTATGCATTAATACCCCATTATTATGGTATAGTGCGGAGAGAACCGAGAGAAGATATCAAATTTCAAGAAAAATTGTTCTTTTTTTTTTTTTGTTTATCATTCGTTAGTTGAGTTTTGTAGTCTCTATCTCTCGTGAATATATAGATACCCTTTGGGATAAATACCTCTTCAATAGAGAAGCTTGCGAACGGTTTTAGTCTTTTTGCTTTGATTTATTTTTGTTGTTGTTTTTGTTTATTTTTGTTTTTTTTTTTTTTAATAATATTATTGCGCACTGGCCTTAAACGCATTGACAGCTAGGCAGAAAGGCACACAGAAAGAATGAGGGCTTCTCTTGCATGCATATAGCCAAACAAAACAAAAATGAGAGAAGAACAGAAGCGTACTACCTCTCTACCGAACGATACGAACCTATTGAAAAGATAAAGTTAAGGTGAATATTAATCTGGATAAATGTATGCTGTGTATAGTGCAGTGAATAAAATTAAGATGAAAAGCCGAAGTAGTGATTCTTAGGAGAGATAACTTAAATGGCTTCCTTTTTGTCTAATGCAAATTTTTTTTGTTGTTGTTGTTTAGTCTAAAGGGTGTTCCGGTTTTTGAAAAATGGGTGAAGATTTGTTATTTTGTTACTGTTACATGATTTTTGTAGGAAATCTGATAGGAAGGAAGGATATTGTTTATTGGAGAGTGATTGAATGCACTATAAATGCAAATCCGCTAAAGAGAAAGAGTACTTGCATTGGAGAATTTACGTTGGGCGCCATTTTTCACTAAACAAAATATTTTCATCTGTTATTTAGATTATCTTATTGATTCTTTTAGAAGTCAATGGACCCATATTTCTTGAGACCGATTGCTTAATTACTTAATTTTATAAACTTGAGTTGGGCTTCATTTTTCCTTTGAAAATTTTCTAAATCTGAAAAAAGGAGGATAGAATGTCACTGAACAAGAAATATATATAAGGCCTTACTGCTGTAAAAAACGAATCTGTATTACATCAGTTCAAGGAAAGAACGAGATTAATCTGGATAGTACTTGCGTTGGGCGCCATTTTTAGTTAAATGATATAAGTTGTTTTTAAACTTATTTGAAGAGACAAGACATATTCTTTTAATCTTTGGCACTTCATCGCTGTAAAATTAAAAACACCAAGCCTCTACTGGTATTTTCCTTGGCACAAAAAAGACTTATAAAAAATGCACATGCGTTTGGTGCCACTTTAAGCAAAATTTAAGCGACTTATTTCTTGGAAGTTTGGAGCCATTTCTAAACAAAATTAAATGGCTTATATCTTGAAAGAAATACTCCCTGAACTTTAACGAATTCCTAGCATGGGTTAGTACAACCAAAAAAAATCAAACAACTCCAATGTTAAAGTCCGAAGGGGTAGCCAGATTAATCTGAAATATTCCTACTTTGGGCGCCATTTATTAGGAAAATTTAAATTCTTTGGCAATTCCTCGCATGTGTTTTCACTTCTAAGGAGAAATAATCTCCTACGGTAAAGTTTGAAGCGGAAAGCGGTAATAATTTCTAGCGTTGGGCGCCATTTCTTAGTACATTTCTAGGTCTTTAAATAAAAAGTTAAGGAGTCTCTAAATAAAATGTACCTGATCGATTTAGAACTGAAAATTCCTCGCAAGGAGTTCTGCCACTAAATAACCCAAATTGTGATTGGTATATTCTATAGCGACAACTAGACTAACCTAATGTAGGTATACTTGCGTTGGGCGCCATCTTTTTATTAAAAAAACGTTAGAGTTCAAAGTAGAAAGTAACAGATTAATATGAATAATTTAAAGTATACTCGCGTTGGGCGCCATTTCGTAGTAGGTACATTTCTACAATCTTTTCCGTTTGTCCTTTCTATTTTTCATTTAATAGAAGAAACTATACTGTAAATTAAACATAGTTTTCAAGCCAAATCGAGAATCATTTTAATTTTCCACAGTAAATTTAAGGGGTTTTCTAAAAAAAAATGTCAGTAATAAATTTCAAATTGAAAATATTGTAATTACTATCATGAAACGCAGCCACAAATCTTACGACTGGACATTTTTAATAGTTTGTTTATAGTTTACAACGAATTATTATCCATAAAATCAAAAAACACCTTCTCTTCACCCAATTTTTCACAATCCGTTTATTTTTCTAAAATTTATTTCCCAATAGTTTTTTTCAGATCTTAACTGTCGATAGTTTTTGATAAGATTCATCGAAGGCCATCCTTATAACAGGTAGGCTCATGATGGTTACCATGTAAATGCACCATAAGCAGAAGTCATCTCTTTTGACTGAACTCTTCTATATATCCAGAATAAATACATCTCGTATTGAAATGTGCATTTTGTGGCTGCTGTTGTTGCTGCTGCTTTGCTCACAAGATAGAAGTATAATCAAATGAAAATTTATGATCAACACCTTTAAGATGATGATTACGAGATAAAACAAAATTTAATCACACAAAACAAGGATCATCGTCTTTCTTTAACCATGATCAGGGCTGGTTCAACGCAGAAGAGGGCCCTGTGCAAACTTTAAACTTTTACGCCCCATCTTACTTTGAAATGAAACGAATGGAACCTGAAAGTCTTTATCTTATCCAAGCGCAGAGTTTTAATTAGAAACGCGAATATTTAATGCTTTATTTACGTATTGTAGACTCGAGGCCTTCTTATTTTAAGGAACACAATTTTCATTGGCTAATATAAAATTTGATTAGATCGGGTTGCCAAGCATGAAAACAATGTCACGAGTTTTGACAGGTGTCATTCAATGTTTTGAATTATTTCGGAATATATGTATGTTAAAATATTCATAGTGGCTGAGGCCTACTTTTAATGGGGCCCTGTAAGTGCATGGACCTCCGCGCGCCGCGGGAGAAGGTATACTTGAGGAACAATTCTTTGCTAAGCCGCTTGAGGGGCATTGATAATTTCGTGCTTAAATGACACAAACTGTTATAATTGTTATACATAAATTACTTGTGGTTGTAAGTCATTTTTAAAATCATAATTTTTAAACTAAAAAGGCCTCATTTGAACAAATACACCACTGTACTTGCAGAGGTATGTCTCATAGCCATCATCACACTAACTTATCATTTGAGGAGCCCCCTTATTTGTTCCATTTTTATTGTGTGCTTAATTCATTCGTAAGACACAAATAAAGGATGCACCTTTACAATCAGGGACTCTTGGGGGACACCACACCATCATCGTCATCATCATCACAGTCTTGTACTCTATTGCTCTTGGCAAGGTTTTATTTTAGTTGCACTGCACACAGAGCACATTTTTAGTGTCTCAGAATCGAAGGCTCATTTGTACGTGTTATACGGGTATTTTATTGCCCGATCCAAGACCGATTTCAAATGAAACAAACGTTAAGATGTTGATCTCTCCGAATCTTCCACCTGTGTTTTGTGTTGTTCCACCATCACCCAAGTTATATAAAACAGTTCCAGATATACCTACTTGGTACAAATGTTTCTTTTTTTTTGTATTCCTCTTTGGACTCCAACTTTAAGTCACACACATATATACAAGTTTAAGAAAAGACGAAATCTATATCTGATTGGAATTTCAAGATAAACATTTTTGACAAATTATCGGGGTTTCCTCGGGAATTGGGATCGCGTGCGCGATCACAACAGGAGGGCGAGAGAGGGGGATATAATATGGTAGACGCGTACTTATATGAGCCAGAGCACATTGCATTCACAACAGATTGTGTGTGTGGACAAAAGAATGGTGCTGGGTATGACAATGACGACTGTATAGTATACCTACCACCAAGCTTGTTGTAATGATGACCTTTGTTTTGGTTATTTCAGTTGTCATTTAATAGCCTGTCTTGTCTATTCGACAGGGGGTTAATGGTAGGCTGTATGTCAAGTGATTTTTTCTAAGAATAGGTTTATGTGGTCCAGCTGTGTTGGGGGTTGAAAGAATAATATAGTTTGGGTATCAATTTTTTTGGAAGAAAGATTACTTTGAATGATTCAGATTTCAGATTTTTTTTTTACATTTCATAACAACAAATAATCCAGTATTGAAGAACTTTAAGATTGAGAGTAAATTATTAGGAATTGCAGAAGTTTGTAAGCTGGTAGACGCTGCCTGCTAGCAAAAGTTGAAAAAAGAAAGGTTTTGTATTCGCACTTGCCAAATAATGTGATTTTCGCAATCCACATAGTTGGCAACCATAACCAGCTGAGTGCACCCCGTGGTTTGGTTTTCCCCACACTATACCATAAACAAGTTGTGGTGAATAAGTGCACTTATCAGTTAAGTGCACGTAACGATCAACTCCACCGGCTCTTTGAAAGATGTTAATGTGAACAAAAGTTAGGTTAAGGGCTAACGATACATTTTTGTTTGAAACTATCACCTGAAAAACATGACAAAAAGTCAAACTGATTTTTATGCCAGTTCAATGTAGATGTCAACCTGCTAAGGTTAGATGACTATCAGCTCAATAGGTGAAACGAACATTTTGCTACTTTGTTTCTAAAGGAATCAGAAACAAGTACGGTGACGAGACGGACCTTTGGAAACCTGCGGGTTTTTTTTTCTGGAGTCACCTCATTAGTGTTTACATTTTGGCCCGGTGGGTGCACAGATGCGTTTTTTTGACGCATGACGCGCACCGCAGCGTCCGTGCAATGACGCTGCGGTGGTTTTGGAAACCAATTAACTTTTTTCCCGCAGTATCACCGCACTTATTTATGTAATTCAAATGGGTGCGTCATGCGTCAAAAAGAAAACCCATGTTTGCACTAGGCCTAGGATCTTCACAGCGATTATATCAATAAATAACTCAACATGGTGGTAAGGCTAGATGCCATCTCCGCTCACTCATAGAGACCAAAAGCTTCTCTGAAAAGAGAAAAAAGGGACAAGAGAGACCTGACAAAGTGCACAGTTGCAATGCCTGCATCGCAAGCCAATAATGCAATGAAACTTGCTCACGCAAGAAGACAAAGTAGTTGGTAGACCGATTGTCTCATTACAGTCGAGGAGGAGTCAGTACGGGAAGAGCTGAAGTGCAGAAACCGAACACGACACGGCGCGCGTGCAGGATAAGTTAAGGCCCAATGTTATGTCCCCCAAGCGATAATTAACGAACGCAAAAGTTTTGAGGCTCTAGGTAAGAAAGTTAAAAGCAAGAGTAAGCTACTGATTGCTGAGGGAAACTTTATGATTGCCAAAGAGTTTTTTAATGCTGCGTTGAAATAATATTCCCCGGTGACGTTACATAAGAGCTGCTGACGCAGTGATTGAATGCTGTATTGAAATGCGTTGTTACCAGTGTTGATCTTTTTTATAGGACACTTGTCGTGAAAAATAGACAAGTCAAGCTAATTTTATAATTAATCCAATACCCAAAATCTTCTGATTTTGTTTTTAAAAAATCTATTTATTTACATTATATTGGATTATCACATTTTTAAAAGACCTTTCAATTGTATTTTGTTGTAAAATCTGCAAAAAATATATACAATCTTCTACCGCATGTTTCTATCTTGTTCAGCAAAATTCCAGTTGAACACTTTTCGCGCGTCACATTGCCATATGTTCGTTTTGTTCTAAAATGTGTGTTTTTCTTTTTGTTTATCCGGCCAGGACTTGGACTTGCCATATGACACAGAAGACCAAACTCTACACTCCAGAAAGTTGTTAATGCGATTAATGTGAGTTTTATTTTTTTTATGTTATGTTGTTGGTATATAGTAACCACTTCTTTAGAATGGGAAACACACAGTTGGTGGTGTAGCGCTTTGGCCCACAGAGGTCTTGGACTTGAATTTTAGTATTGGACTGGCGTTGCCATTTCAATGATATAAAGTAAAGTGTAATATTAAGTTGTATAATATTATTATCATGCATTCCCAACTAACAAATTTGCTTCTAAAAAGCTTTACAAATGCTATTTTTGCTTCTGTAAAGCTTTTCAGAAGCAAAATTGTTAGATACGAATATCGTTTTGAAGTATTGATTGCATTGCGTAAATGGAATTAGTCCTGCCTTATCAATCATGTGGCAACGCTGAATAATGAACTTTGCGGCTTTTGAAGTGTATGTTTTTGTTTTAATTTGTTGCCTTTTCTTGATGTGGCACAAAACCAAAGACAAAAAAAAAGAAGACAACAAAAAAAACCAAACAACAACAAAAGAGTGTACTCGCTTGACGCGTATGCATGATGCTTATTAGCGCGTTGATTATTGTTTTTTCTTAAGGTTTTATTGCTTTTTTTGTTTTTATTATTCCATCCGCATCCATGTTTGCGCTAAGGCTGGGCGAGATAAGGTCTGCTGAGCTGCCGAGGCTGCTTTTGGTCTGCGCTCCTCTGCTGTGACCACATTGTGTTGCGGGCTATTAAAACCAAAGTTTTTTTTATTTTTTATTTCTCTCAGATACAAAATACCATCGCAGAACGATTTAAGATGCAGAAGAACGCGATAAGCTGGATTTAAATCGTCTTTTTCAAAGATAAACATTTTAAGAGAAGTCCGATAGCCGCACACAGAACTTGAAGAAGAGGGAACCCGGAGTTTTTTTTTTATGATGAGTATTTAATTTTATAATCCTATAAACAATTGGATTATGGTGGTGTTGCATTTTATATCACACATTGTTGGGAACGATTCGACTAATTGCGATGATGTGTTTTTATTGAGAGATTTGTTGTTTTTTTTTTTTGGTTTGGTTTGTTTGTTTATTTTTATTAAGTTAAGGCCAATTGGGGGGCTTCTTACCTTTTTGTTTAAGTTAGATGAGGGTACTTGAATATGTATATTAGGGTGGGTCAAAAAAATCGAAATTCTTTTTTTTGATTTGGTACTCCGAAAAATCGATTGCTAGACCCCTCTAGAATATACACACCAAATATGAGCTCTTTATATTAATGGGAAGGTCCTCCGCTTTGCAATTTTCCATTTTTACATCAAGCTTCTACTAAAAAAAAATATTTTTTTTATTAATTGACTTTTTGGCAAATTTCTTTTCAGATTCTTGTAGGAAATTGAACGCTTTACAAAAAAGGCCTTATACACTTTTTTCGTTTATCTAACCGTTGAATAGATATTTGAGGTAAAATAATCGAGAAAATCTTTAAAAATTCGTTTTTTGGTCTTAATTTTGTAACAAACTGAAAAATTATAATCATCAAACGCGCAAGACATATTCTTGTTGGAAATTGACTGCTCCACAAAAAAGGTCTTGTTAACTTTTTTCATTAATCTAACCATTCTAAAGATATTAGAGGTCAAAGTTAAAAAAAAATATAAAAACTTTTTGTATTTTAAAAAAAATTCCAATTCACTGAAACTTCATTATTTACAAATTAGCCAGATATATTCTTGTAGGGGCTTAAACGTTCTACAAAAAATTCCTTGGAATCAAATTGATTGCTTTAACCGTTTAGAAGATATTCGTATCCAAATCGCAATGCATACGGGTCATAAAAAAACTATTGAAATCAGTGAGCATTGGTTTGGATACGAATATCTTCTAAACGGTTAAAGCAATCAATTTGATTCCAAGGAATTTTTTGTAGAACGTTTAAGCCCCTACAAGAATATATCTGGTTAATTGGAAAATAATGAAGTTTCAGTGAATTAGAAATTTTTTAAAAATATAAAATGTTTTTATATTTTTTTTTAAATTTGACCTCGAATATCTTTAGAATGGTTAGATTAATGAAAAAAGTTAACAAGACCTTTTTTGTGGAGCAATCAATTTCCAACAAGAATATGTCTTGCGCGTTTGATGATTATAATTTTTCAGTTTGTTACAAAATTAAGAACAAAAAACGAATTTTTAAAGATTTTCTCGATTTTTTTACCTCAAATATCTATTCAACGGTTAGATAAACGAAAAAAGTGTATTAGGCCTTTTTTGTAAAGCGTTCAATTTCCTACAAGAATCTGAAAAGAAATTTGCCAAAAAGTCAATTAATAAAAAAAATATTTTTTTTTAGTAGAAGCTTGATGTAAAAATGGAAAATTGCAAAGCGGAGGACCTTCCCATTAATATAAAGAGCTCATATTTGGTGTGTATATTCTAGAGGGGTCCAGCAATCGATTTTTCGGAGTACCAAATCAAAAAAAAAGAATTTCGATTTTTTTGACCCACCCTAATGTATATGCATTGATTTGACAAATATCGATGGGCTGGGAAAATCATTTAATTTTCGATTAAGTTTTTTAGTTGGAGTTGCACCTGCTTTAAATGGTTTTTTTTTTTAAACATCGTTTTTGAATCAATTTTTATTTTATTTTGTAGATGTCATAGTGTCGTTGTATTTGTTTGCTTAAATCGGTCAATAGGTTTCCAGCTGATATTGTTATGGATTGATAATGGTCAATCAATTTCATGTTAACGTTAAGAATGTTATCCAAGAATGGAATGAAAATGTCCATATGGTTAAATCAATTTCCGTTTATAGGGTCATGGTAATATTAATATGCGTTTAGATTTGTGAAGCACATTTTTTATTGCTTCATCTTCATTTTTCTCATTCTTAAAGTACAATTTCTATTGGGAAAATTATGTGATTCAAGGTATTTAAATATTAATAAAGAATATTAGGGGAAGTGATAAAATAAGGCAAATTACGAGTTAAAGAGAATGATTTTCTGTTAAATCGAATTGTGTTAGTTTAACTCAGAGTTAGTTCGAAATGGTAACGGAGTTATGAATACCAGAGTTATGCGCGACAAAGTTACGGGCGTCAAAGTTACACAAAACCGAAGTTATGAAAGACCGAAGTTATGAAAGACCGAAGTTACGAAAAACCGAAGTTATGAAAAATCAGAGTTTTGAACACCGAAGCTATGAAACGTGGTTTTTGGGCTGTCAACCATTGCTTCGCGAAAGTTCTTTTGATGTTAGTCAAGTACTTCCGTGTTGTATTAATGAATGTAGGAGCCAATCCTGTTAATATTTGTTTAGATGAATAAGCCAAATGATTTCCTGGGTGGTGAATCTAATTTGAACTGAACTTTACTGTATACATTCAATTTTAAAGTTAAAGTGACCTCAACTCCAAAGCGTTTGTATACATTTTGAGGTGATAACTTCTTATGGGGCCAATCCATAGAATCCTTCGTGTGCGTTACGTCGAAGTTTCCAATAAACACCCTGATAAAATACACACGTTTTTATGAGAACCGGTCCTTAAGTGACAGATCGGACGGAAGCCGACGCCGACGGATGCTATCTAAAAAGTAGCCCAACTTACAACTTTTTAATCCGGCAGATTTGTTGTTGTTGATAATAGATTTTCAGTTTTGGTTTTTTGAGTGCACACCTCTTCTTTTTTCCTCTCGGATTGTATGAATTGTAAAGTTGTAATAAAAGTAACATTTAAGTCCTTTTTACATTTCTGAATTCAAAAAAATATCTGAATTCTATTCTGAGTTCAATTTTAGCAACAAACTGATAATCTGTTATTAAAATTTCAAATCTGTTTGAAACTTCTGCCTCACTTCTCTTTCTCATAATAAAGGGCAAAAACAATAAATATTTAAAATTGTTTTTTATAAGAAAACACCCGAAAGCACATTAAGCTAGAAAAATCGAACAAACCTAGGAATTTGAAGTGAGCTGTCAAAAAGCAATCTGTCATGCAAAGTATTCTATGGCTCGTACCTACCTCTCCGTTCCATCCGTCACTTGACAAAATCCATGGTATAAATAGAGAAGGTATGATCATTAGAAAAAATTCTGTATCGAGAACTGTCAAAACTTAAAAATGGCTACTTAAGGTTTTGACAGCTGCCCATTGAAATTGTTGTAAACAAATTTGTCTTGGAAATTGTTGTTGCTTTTGACTTTGCCAAATTAAACGTCAAAACCTTATTACCCCATTTTGTAAGATGGCGGCTCTAATGATCATACCTTGTCTTTTTATACCATGGACAAAATCTAAAATCCATGATGACGGCCAAGAAGGTGAATTTCAGAAGTGCATAAAATCATGGTTTTGGTATATGACTCATTCATTTTTGTTTGAGAAAATAAAATATGTGAGTGGTACAGATCCAGAAAAGTGACATTCACACATATAATACACAAATCTAGTTATGATTCTCCAGCTAATAGCTACTAAAATAAAGTTCAATATCATCCTTGTTTGTTGTGACTTTTAAAGTGGTGTAAAACTCGGCGCAGGGACATAAGTCCCCGGGACATAAGTCCCGAATTTTTTTTTCGGGACTAATGTCCCGCTTTACTGGGTCACAAGTCCCGAATCCAATTCGGGAATTATGTCCCACCCTACTGAGACAGAAGTCCTGAATTTTTTAGTCGAAAATGGGACATAAGTCCCGAATAAAGTGAAAACTATTTTATATACATACATTTTTACTATAAATGTTCATGTAGGTACTAATTAATCCATAACATTATTTTTTGGTGCCATGAAATACGCCCAAGTGAAATAAGGAAGTATTTCGCGAATTGGTATAATTTTAATTTTCAAAAGAGAAATAAACCCATTTTTCAACATTTGGCTTTCTCTTTCGCGTCAATTTATTTTCAAAAAAAAAAAATAAAAAAAAAGGTGCCTCGTTTCGGTTTATTAAAGCGAAATAATACCATTATGATTTTTAAATCATTCTTACTTATCAAAGAATAAGTTTTATATAAAATTTGTCTTACTCCAGTTTGCTCCAAGGAAACAAAATATAACTCAAACTTCAAAGAGAATATTTTGCCAGTTTAATGTTTGTTCCAAAGATATGCTTGTGTTCTAACTCGATAAACGCGAAGCGGAAAAAAAATTCTCAGATTTGAATCTCTTTAATTTGCACAACCCAAACGCGGAGCGGAAAAAATTTTGCCCACGGGAGAATCCATTTTGAGGTGTGCAAATAAAAATTCGCGCGAATTTTTATTTGCACACCTCAAAATGGATTCTCCCGTGGGCAAAATTTTTTCCGCTCCGCGTTTGGGTTGTGCAAATTAAAGAGATTCAAATCTGAGAATTTTTTTTCCGCTTCACCCTGGTAAGTACTCATATCGGTTATCACAAATATCAATTTATTAAACTTTCACTTTATACATTTGTTTATATTTTGTCACGATGCAATTTCGACTTACCAATAAATTTGCAAGCTTTGCTTTTGTTTTCCAACAGCTTGTAACCGTACCTTACATCGGAGTTGGTACTACGAAAAAAAATCGTAAGAACAATATCGGTTCTATTATTTCGTCAGCTGTAGTCTTTAATAGTCTCTATAGATATATTTATACAAAAAAAAAAACGTGGGACATAAGTCCCGAAAATTTTTTTCGGGACTAATGTCTCAGTAAGGTGGGACATAATTCCCGAATTGGATTCGGGACTTGTGACCCAGTAAAGTGGGACATTAGTCCCGAAAAAAAAATTCGGGACTTATGTCCCGGGGACTTATGTCCCTGCGCCGTAAAACTCGTTTAATAAAGTCATTCATCTTTGTGTTGGATATTGATATCCTTAAATTCATCAAAGTGTAATATGTACCAGTAGCAGTAGGTACCTCCTCCCTATATTTATGACAACACATAATGTATATACAGATTGCGGGTACTTTTTTTCAAAATTACTGTCAAAAATATCACATTACATTTTCAGTTTTATTTTTTTTTAGGCATTATTTATTTGAAGTAAAATTAGTCTTGTTATAAAATATAAAAGGTACTCTGCGTACGTATAGATACTTCTGATGAACTTGTTGTAGGTACATTGTAAGGTATAGTTTGAATTAAACAGAAAAATAAATAAAAACAAATCAAGAAAAAATTGTGTATAAAAATTCAGACGAAATATATAAAAAGTAAATAAATTAACGCCATATCATCAACACCGCACAATCACACTGTGCGACTGCGACACGTTGTTTTGTTTTGAAATTTAAAACTCACCGTAAAAGGGGTTTTTATATTTTATTCCACAAATCCTCAATAAGCATAAGGAGTTTCAAGTTACCAAAAAATTAACAAAAGTACTATTACAGTGGAAATTGTGAGTAATGTCTGAGTGAGGTGACCAACAGTCTTTTTTATTTAACCGGGCCTAAATTTGCACTTAACACTATTTTTTGGATTTCAATTCCTTAAAAAAAAAGCAGGGATTTAACTTCACCCATTATTATTGTGTACACATTAGGGTGGGACATAAGTCAATTATCGAATTATGGAGTTACATTATAATTGAACTTTTGTTAACGAAATAGGTTTCGGAATCAAGCTAAAAAGAACGATTGGAAATTAATTTAAATAAAATGCACGACTGGGTCACACGAACTTGCTCTAATGACAAAAGGAGCTCTTATCTTAAAGATTTCTATGAAAAAAAAAAAAACATAGGGAAAAAAATTATAATTAAATTTAGTAAATTAATTTCACCAGTATTGTAAAAATTTTTTTTTTAATTAATGAAACACCGACCGTTTTAAATGAAAAAAAATTGAAAATCGTTAAAAAAAAAATATATTTTTTATAATGTATAAAAATTTTCTAACATTTTTCAAAAAAATTTTGTATGCACCAAAAATTGGTATGTACCAATGCCATTTTGAAAAAATAATTAACTAACACTGAAAAACGAAATTTTTAAATATATCTCTGACTCGTTTTCAAAAAATTGATTTTTCAATAAAAAAAAAATTGAAATATTTTTTAAAAATCCTGTGCTTTTTGAAAATTTTCAAAAATTTTAATATTACGGTTACTTTAACGCTTTTGTAAAAATTTGAGAAACATCTTCAAGTCTTAAGTGTTCAATATTAAATAATTGTATTAAAAACTAATTAACTTCATATAGGTAACATACATAGAAGTAATAATAATATTTTGCATTTTTCTAACTTGACAATATTAAATGATATCCAATTTCAAAACTTCCATTAAAAAAAGGATAATAATAATCATAAAGCGAAAATGTGATAATGATTGCGCATTTGTTTTATTTTATCTATCTTTCTCCGAAATCCTTCTTCTTCTTCCTTCTTTTGTCGACTATACTCTTCTCTAAGTTAAAAACCTTCATCAGCCTCCACATAATGACAACAAAAATAAAAATCCTATACCTTAGAGCTCTATAGAAGTTCGTCGTCGTCATCATCGAGCCTTCCGTTGTCAAGCCTTTAGGGTCTGTTTGGTCGGTGGCGTATACATTATACATATAAAATATTCGTTCCATTGTTTCTGAGTGTATCTCGTGTGCACATTAGGGTATCTTAATTTCTTGGATATTTTATTTTTTGTTTTTGTTGTTTTGTTGCCTTATGCGGGGGGAAATCCATCAGCAAAACCCAAAAGTGTCATATTACCAAAAAAAAAAAAAATTATTATTATTTTCTCTCTTACTTTTTGAGAGTTTTTGCCATTGGCATTGGCTTGAGCTTGAGTTTGTTTTGAGGTTTCGTATCTATCCTGGTTAAAGAGTATACAAAAAAAAAATTGTTTTTTTTTCAATGCGGGTGGTGTGCGGTAATTTGTTGGCTGCGAATTGAAAAAAACCTACACTTAAAGAAAAAATAGAAAAGGTGCTAAGTTAAAAAAAAAAACGATAACCTGTAAAAATGTATTTTTTTTTAATTATCTGAAATGGGTAAAAAACTCTCAACAAAATTGTATCTTGGTTCAATAAATATCTGAAATCGAGATAAATGGCCAGAGATACTGTGATTTGGAACGAAATTCATTTTAAGAACTTTTTATTTTTTTTCCGCTTTCAAATTATATATTTTCAGAGATTTTTTTTCTCAGTGTATAAAATAAATAAAAAAAAATATTAAGAAACAAAAAATTATATCGGAATAAAACACCTGAAGAGAAAAAAAGGAACTTGAATGAGTTCACTGGACCAAATTATTTTAAATAATAATAAAAAAAAAAAAAAAAACAACAAGAGTAAAGAAGAAGGTTCTTTTTTAGGCTTGATCGGATTAGATTATTACACTTCTCTTCATTTTACTTTTGTTTTATGTTTTATTTTTTTAATTCTATTTAAATAAAAAAACATACATAATTTTTTTCTTCTATCAAGACATTTAATATGGCGCCTGAGTTTATTTTACATACAAAATGAATCCGTTACAAATTTGGTTTTATAATTTTTTTTTATTGGCCTTAAATTTGTCTATGGAATCTCTCTGATGATGACTGATTGTTGATCTTTATAACTTGTTGGTTGCTATACAACATAAAGATATTCAGTCAACTTGTTGCATGAACCTGGTCATAAAATTGTTGACTTTATTAAGGTTTCGAATGAATTTTCGTTTTATTGGTAATGTGTATTATGGGTCTATGAGACCACACTGAAAGATATGATTTTATAGTTTTTTTTTTCCTTGATAAATCTTATTCGTATATCACATTTCTTTCACTAGGAAATTCCAAATCCCTATAAAGCATACAGTTTAAATGTATCATTTGTGAATGAGACACAAAATAGAACTCCAACTTCTCGTGATTTTAGACTACTTAGTTTAGTTTGAATCCAAGTTACAGAATTTTATTTTAAAATTTGGGCAATTTTCAAGACCAGCTTGATAAAATATTTTATTCAAAGTTTTGATAGATTTTTTGTCGGCGGATTATTAAATTTTTTTGCCAAGTTGGCGAAACATCCGTCGTCGATCAAAAAGTCGATTAGATCCAATTTACTAAGATAGCCATTAAAAGCATTTTTTTTTTTAAGTTAGAAAAATTGGACAAATTCTGGGGCCAAGATAACACATCTCAAATAAGCAATTGAATATTATATTTATTTCGAACGATTTCATAGAAAGCATAACATGGTATAATAATTTAAAAATAAAAATTAAATATTCTAAAAAATAGAGCTAAAAATGAAATGACACTTTTATTTAAAAAAAAATAAACGTTTGTTTTTTTAATTTTAAGACACTAAATTTATTTCTTTTCCCGGATGTGCGCATAATTTTTATTTTCCAAAAATAAAATAAAGGAAAACATAAACAAAGACGTCCTTGTAAATATATGCAAAAACAATTAAAGAGAAAAAAAAGGATTCAAGAAGCGGCATTCCCATGGAATATTGCTGACGATCATCAAGAGTCACTTGGTGGGAGAAGTATATGCGCAGGATGTGTGCTTAGTGCAGTCAGTCATCTGTATCCTCTTCACAATTTGACTAAACCACACATCAATGATCTTCTCGTTATTTTGAGAACGATATAATCAAAGAAGTAGGGTTGATTTTATGGGAATATTTTTATTTTATTAAGGAAAAATCTATTTTAGAAGTTTCCACTATTTTACAAGCATTTTGGGGTTTTTAACTAAAAATCGTAAATATGATTTGGATAACTTAAAAAAAATTTATAATGTTAATTGTTCATGAAATAATCGTCTAAAAAAAATAGCAAACCAAAGTTTGGTGCCAAAAAATATTTTACAGAGGAATTTTGCTCGATTTAAACTATTGAAAACTATTGAACCGATGCAAAAATCAAAACTATATTGATCGTTTTTAGCTCATTTCATCATTTACAACTTTATCTTTCCGACTATATAAATTCATTTGGATATACATCCTTCTGTTTCTAAATTAAACTCACTTATCAGTGGCCAATATCTTAATAATGTTTATTCAGAATACAGATGGTCTAAATGTGCAAGAGAAAACTGAAGATCTCAGAGAGTCAGTCGGTCAAACAAACAGAACAAAAATTTATTAAATATTTGTTTAAGAAAAAATTGGTATTTATTTAACAGCCATCGTCGTAGAGTCAAGGATCATTTAAGGATATTATGCGGGAGGTTTTTTTTTTGTACCTAACATATGAATGAATTAATCGGCCATACCAATACCAATACTTTGTTGTTAAATTTTATTTTATTTCATTTTAAGTAGAAATGTAATCTATTTTGGTATTCATATGAGAAATATTTTACTTTTGCCAAAAATTTATTTTTTTGCAAAACATTTGTCCATGTGGAAGACACAAGACACCTTGACATCGATACAACTTCATATGTGCTTGGTACATTTATACTTTGTCTTATGTATTTAAATTTGTATTTATTTCGATTTTCAATAATAAAATTCTTTGTTTTACTTTGATGCAATTTTTGCAAATATTTTCAAATAATATTTTGTTGTTTAAAAATATTCAAAACCATATGGCCAATTTGTAAAAATAGTAAACAAAGAACTCACTCGATCACCCATTAATTGTATCTATGACTATTTTGAAAATAATACAAATATTATTTAGCGTGTGTATAGAAGTAAAAATAAATGCATGTTTTGCCAAATAATAATAAATCAAATAAAAAAAAATATATAGGTATAACTCACTCTTTGTGCTCGGCTGCACGGTCTCTTTGTCGTCGGTTTTTAAACCAATTTGAAACCTGAAATTAATAAAAGAAAATCATATATAATTTTTAAACATTTGAAAGTAATACAATTTGATGTATTTCTAAATCAACCAACGATAAAGTTACACAAAAAAATTTCGTATTTCCTTTCCTTCTAAAAGTTATCGTTCAAAAGTTGTTGCGTTTTCACAAACGTAATAATGAAGAAATATGAGTTTTTTTTTTCAATTATAATTTATATTCTTCTAATTTTGTAGATAATATAATTTTCTAAAAAACAAATTACTTTACTTTCTGTCGGACGAATCTTCATTCATAAGGTTTTAGCATTTGGTGTTTTTGAAATATGAGGACACTTTAAATCACAATAACTCTTAACTGATCGCTTGTATCGAAAAAGTTATCATGGAACATCTTGTAGTTGTTTATTAAATGAGTGCAATTTTTATTCGACAACTTCAAAGCTATGTAAGAGTAAATAGCAAAAATTGACAATTTGTAAATGTATTCATATTTTGAGAATATAATATGACCTTAATTCTGTATCTGAATACAAAATTCTGTACGGATATAATTGTGGATTGGGGTCAAAATTCTGCTTTTCATATATAGTTCTGTTTACGAAATTCTGCAAAAAATGAAAAAAAGGGATTGGAAAATGTAAGAAAGCCCGAACTTTTTTACCTATTCCCAACCCTTTTTTAATATTTTGCAGAATTTTGTAAAACCATCTTCTGGCAAAATTTGCTGCGTATTTATTACTTATATTTTTTTTCTCAATATTTTTAATATACATTTTTTTTTATATAAATCTATTAATTAAAAAAATACTAAGCAAATGTTAAATATTTTCAAAAAACATTAAGGGCCATTTTGTTCACTCGAAGTTGAACATAACTTGAGGATTTTTATCTTCAACTTCCCAATTTGCTTTTGTTCACTGAAAGTTGACATTTTTAACTTTCGATTTTCAACTCGAGAGTTTATAAACTTCCAGTTTTCTCAACTTCCCGAAAAAGTAGAAGTTAGGCAACCAAACTTGAGACTTTGCTTCAAAAAATTTTTTTTTTTATTTTTCTGTCAAAATTTTGTTGGCAGTTATTGCGTTAACGAATAAAGAACAAATTAATGAAAAAAATAAAACATAAAACAGAGAAAGAACTGCATTGTATATTTTATTATGTATTTTTATTAAAACCTTTAAATTAAAGCATTCTGTTTAAGACAAAACTCTTTTTTTTTCTGGTGTTATGGATCTTGAAGTATATGATTTTGTAGTTTTTTTCTTGAATTTTTTTAAAGTTTCTGTTTAAGATCCAATTCCATACATTCCGCATTTAGGTATATTATTAACAGCCACACAAAAAATATAATTTTATCAAATGAATTCGTATGTCAAAATTGTTTTGATTTGGATTTGTAATTCTTGAAAAACGCCATACAATCGGACAAAAATCGATTCGTTGTTAATAATAAAAAGAATTCGACATTTTGAACACCAATTACAACACAAACCTTTATAAAATTCTAACTGCCGTAAAACATTCAAAA
Organism: Episyrphus balteatus; assembly: GCF_945859705.1. Classification (NCBI taxonomy): domain Eukaryota; kingdom Metazoa; phylum Arthropoda; class Insecta; order Diptera; family Syrphidae; genus Episyrphus; species Episyrphus balteatus. Next base: position 38,198,342 of record NC_079137.1, on the reverse strand, counting down.
TATGATTATAAACTGACAGTTTTTATGTTTACTGTCACAAATATCCCAGGGATATTTTAAAAACTAAAAGTTAGCCAACTTTTGTTTTTTAAACTCGAGAGTTAACAAAAAAATAGTGAACAAAATAGATTCTCAACTTTTGTTTTAACTCTCGAGTTTGAGTCAACTCTCAAGTTTGTTAACTTGAGAGTTTGCTTCAAGTTGAGCAATAGTGAACAAAATCGCCCTAAATATTTTTAAGTTTTTGATATAAAAAGTTTATGAAAATGTATTATTTTTTATATAAAAATGAATATTCAAAAAATTTAATGATAAAAGAAATATTTTGTATCACACAATATCGATTCTATTTAGTTTTGAACGGAACGGAATTAAAGTTGAATAACATTAGGTGTGTTTTTTTGTTTATCTATATAGATTTTGTGCAAAAAAACGACATCGGGATTTTTGAAATCCATGCAAACATTTGGCACCACTGTTCATATACTTTGGCAGCTGTCTGTCAAAAATGTTGCTTTTGTTTTTTTTTTCTTTTAACTCCGAAGTGGGAAGGCCATTACATCCATGTTGGATGCAAACAAAAATTTTCATATGGCCATGGCATCCATGTTGGATTCAAAAAAATTGTTTTTTCACAAAAAACCAAAAATTATCTGTATATTCTTAGATACATTTTAAGACCATGACCATTAATATTGGTTGCGTCGTTCTTGTGTTATAAGCGTTTGAAGGTAGCCATATTGAATTTTTTTTCGATTTTTTAAAAATCAAATGTGAAAACTTTTTTATTTTTATTTCTAATTTTTCGAAAAAACTTTGGTAATTTTATATACATATCTGTTCAACAATCTTATCAGGATCCATTTAAGACTTTTATCTGAAAAGTGCATTGCGTATATCTCGAGATATTTACATTTCAATGCAACCATGTCAAACAAATTTTTGATTATTTTTTTCTATGAGAAATACTTCCTTATTCCGTGACCTATAGCCAACGAAGAAGATTCACTTTATTTTTCTATGAGAGTTTTTTTCAAACCTCGTTTTCTCCGCTTTTTTTTTTTTGTTAATATTTTCAGATATTTTTGTATGAACACAACAAATAAAGTACCTTGGCACTACTGTTTTTATCGAGAGAAAGTAAAATCTGGATAATTATCTGGATTTTTCAAAAATCTATACAGATAAAGTTTTTGTTGTTTTTAACACGTAAATTGTTTTGATTTCAAAAATCTCGATGTCGTTTTTTTGCACAAAATCTATATAGATAAACAAAAAAACACACCTATTATTGAGATGAATTTTTGTTTTATGCTATTAAAAAAAAAAAAACAGAATCGGTAGAATTTTTTTGTTCAAAAATATGCTGGCAGAATTTTGAAAGTTTTCTAAAGTTGTTTCCTCGAAACTTTACGGTTATCAATTACCTTAATGCAGGTCTTTTGACATTTCGCTGGCTGAGAAGAATTATAGGGTTGTATGTCTGCAGGGGTTTCCATAAAACATACAACCCTATAATTCTCAGCCAGCGATTTGAAAAACTCTTTATTCGAACCACTTCCACTGCCCATGACTGTTTTTTTTTTTTAATGTTAAAACTTTGTTAAACATTTTTAAATAGTTGGGAAAAATTTATTAAGTAAAATATTTTTATTTCGTACACTATTTAGCTTCAAATTAATTAACAATTTAAAATGTATACTTTTAGTTTTAGATCAGTAACCTGAAAATTTGCTCTATTTTTGTTTTGCTCACCAGAAATCTGTTTTGTTAATCAAAATCAAGAACTTCAATAACTGAATAAACATGTTTTTTTAGTAGGTATGTACATATTACAATTGAATCATATATTTTTTTCAAGGCCAATAGACAAAAACAAAATAATTAACATTTTTTTTCAAAATTGTTTTTCAAACATAGATCCTCGATACGACCATTTTGAACGGCTATTTGACAAATCTCTAAAAATTCGAATTTCAATGCCAAAATTAATACACTAGTTTATAAACTAGATTCGTATATGCACGTGTTGTTTTTTTTTTAATTTGATTATTTTTTAATGAAAATTTGCACCGTGTGTCCAAATTTTAATGATTTCGTATACAAATGTAAAGTCCTGAAAACTTAGCTATGAAATTCCAACGAGAAGGGCAGTTACGTCTTTAGGTATATAATTAAAAAAAAAATTACCAAACAACAAATGAATGAAAAATGTCAACAGTTTAAAAAACAACTATAACTATCAACATAAGTTAAACTGATTTTAATCAAACCCTAATTTTACACTTGTTCCCGGATCATGTCAACATTGTTATCTTTCTTTTTTTTTTGTTACATGTAGTTTTTTTAAAACTCACCTGTGTCGTTGTCAGTCCAGTAGCCTCTGCTAGTTCACGTTTTTCTCTGGGTGATGGATATGGATTATGGGCATACCATTCTCGTAGAACCGATCTTGATTTTTCCTATTGACAATGAAAAAAAAAAGAAAACAAACAAATCTATAGAAACACAATCGACAAGAGAAAACAGTAATATTTTATCAAGTTTATCATTGAATTTATATCACGTCCTCTGTCTGGCACCTTGTAACAAAGTATCATATTACCCAATCCTGAATTTATTTAAATTCTCACACAGAAAAAAAAAAAACAATAATACCCTGAAATAGAAGTTATTCTGGATACAAAACATATTCAATTCATGTCATTAACTTGAACTTATACATGGTCTTCTAGTGTATTCAATTAGATAGAAGAAAAAAAAAGGACAGTAAAAAATAAAATGACAATCATGTGATTATAACAAGCATTTAAAATGCAACTATAAACTGTTTATATATATGACACATGACAAAAAGAAATAATTTTAAAATGAGGAGGCTAACTATTAAAATTAAAATAAACACATGACACAGTAAAACGAATTATGGAACCGGAAACAGAATTCAAATCGAATGTATAAACGAGCTTATCCGTCGGTTTAAACATGCATATGAAGAACATGTTTCTCGCTAAGCATTTATTGACACTGCATCGCATGGTCAACATATGTCATATTTGACAGACCAAAAGACAGAGAATTTAACACATTCTAATATGGGAGTTAAAATTAAATAAAAAAAAAAATAATATAAAAAACAAAATAAAAAGTGTGGTCGTAAATCCTCACATGGAAATCGAAAGATCGTTAATCGTGGATTATTTGCAACCAGAAACACTGGGTCGTTTGTCGTCCGTTGTCGTTTATGAGAATTCCACGAACGAAATGTCAATGCACCTAATTTGATGACGTTTAGGAATCACAGTGTGAATTTGAATCAAATGTATGTGTTTTTGAACAATAATTGATAGATTATATTAATTCTGAAACAAATTAGAGTTAGGGCTGCAGTTTGTCAATAATAAATGTATCTAACTTTGAGCTTAGAGTTGGGAATTTTAAATATTTAATTTAACCGAGAGTTAGCCTTTAAGCTGAGTACCTATGAAAATGCATATTTTTTTGGTGAAATATGTAGAATTGAGTTAAATATTTAAGTGAACTTTAAATTTGTTTATTGGTAACCCTCAATTCAGTTTCGAGGATTAACTCAAATTCTTAAACACGTGCTTTGGTTTGAAATCCCTTCAAAGTTAAAAAAATATACATATGTACAAATTGGTGACAAAGGTCACTTTAAAATAATATTATACCCACCTTAAATGTTAACCCTTTTAAAGCAATACGATTTCCGTTTAAAATAAGTGGAATTCACTTAATTCTGTTGCATTGAATTTTCATCTTAAAAAATCAGACTAAAAATCAAAAGTTTCCATCTTAATATTGTGTACCATCGATCCCCAGTTAATGCCCTTTTTTTTAAATTAAAATGTCTCTACATAATAATAAGAGAATATTACGCTTAAATTAAGTGGAATTCTTTTAAATTAGCACATTGAAGAAATTAAGAAGATTTTTCCGATTAATATAAAACAGAAGTCATCTTAATTTAAAACAGAATCCGCTTGTTTGTATAGCTGATCTTTTTTTTTCCGTGTACGGAATCCTGAACTGAACTCGTAAAAGTCAGCTATTAGGTTGAATAAAATATATGAATATTAATAATCTCGTAGCGCTTAAGTTTATTGAGAAAATACAGGTATTGTACCTTGTCGGCTATTTTATCTTAAGCACGGTTTGACAAGTCATCTTGGACAGCCCATCAAAGGGCAGTTTATCATAATAAATATTTCGTCAAGTGAAACAATTTTTAAGAAAAATAAAAATCAAAATCATCAAAGAGTGTCCTTTCCCAAAAGAAAAGCATCAAATAAATTGAACTAGAATCTTTGCCATCGAAACTTGTGTTGTGATGACCTTTTTCAGATAAGCTGCCTATGTGCAGTGATATGTTGGGTTGATTAGCTTAAGCACAACTCTCCTATTTTCTGAAGAAAAAATAGCTCAGTTCAAATTCTGAAATTATTGTTTAACAGAATAAAATATATTGTTTAAAAAACTAAAAATACGTTTTTATCATGCACTAAAAATTATAAAACAATTCAATTGACTTATTGGAAATCAAAAAGCGTCGAGTTCAAACCTTATAAAAGTACACGCAACAAAAACGCGCTCTTCGCTTTTTGATCTAAAACATTTTATTGTTAACTTTTTTGTTTTATCATGATTGAAAGTAGGTTCAATTCAACTTGGGTTGTTTTAGCCAAGTAAGCTAATACATTGGTGGTCGAAACGACCCCCAATACCCCTGTCCAGGGTCCGGGCCAATAAAATATTGTGTAGTCATCTGAGCTACATATGTACAAAGTTTCATTTCGATACGATATTGGAAGTAGGCTAAAATTGATTTGTGGTATTTAGACCCCCAAATACCTCTCCCCAGGGTCCGGATCACCAAAAGTTTTTTTGAGGTTTGGTTGTTCAATTATTTGCATCCAAAAATTATTTTTTCTTCCATTCGAAGGCAGATATTTACAGAACAAAATTTCGTATTTATGTATAGGTCGGAAATTATCATAATAAATAACGGAGAAGACATATTGACCTTGTTTTCAGTTTATCTCGTTGAAGAAGCAATCTTTTTTCTTGAAACTTGGTAGGTCTCAAGGCTCATGATAGAGTTGATGTTCTAGAAATTTCACGAAAAACTAATTAAACGTAGCCAAATTATTCACAGAGAAGCGGTAACGGAGAAGACGTTACCGTCTTTGTCTGTTAATAATTTGGCTACGTTTAATTAGTTTTTCTTGAAACTTCTATAGCTTCAACGTTATTATGAGCCCTTAAGACCTACCAAGTTTCAAGAAAAAAGATTGCTTCTTCAACGAGATACACTGGATGATAAGCTTGAAAATGTCCTAAAAATGCAAATGGAATGGCCGAGGTATTTTTAATATTTGATAAAATGTGGGAAATATTTTCCAGTTTTTCCCTGTGTCTTCATTTTTTTATATTTTAATTTCGGAGGAATTTTTGTTTTCAACCCTTCCAAATTTGAGCAAGTTAAGGCATTAATATCGACTTGTTACTTTTTATTTTGCTTTTTTGTAACTTCTTTGTAAACTCGATATAATTTTCTTGTGAAGCCATGTCTACTACATTTGCTAATTACAAGTCATGTGTGCAAATTATCTCCGTTTTGTTTTTTTTTTTTTTCAAGAAGTCTGTGAAAAGAGGGTTGTGTTTTACTTTTTTGATTTCCCATATATCATCACCCATTATACTTAACCTAGATGACTCTCAATGTAAGTTAACAAACCTACAAACTAAAACACTCTTAGGTTTTCGAGCCTTTTTATATACCATTGCAAGGATCAAAATGAAAACTTTCATAAGCTACATGTTTCCCTTTTTTTAATTTATTTTTTTCCATGAGTATGTGTCTAAAATTCAACGAAAAACTCACCTTAAAGCAATAGCTCGTCTCTTCGCCGTCCCAAATTGTGCGTGGTAGTGGAAATTTACGACGGACACGATATTTGCCAACAGCACCTAGAGGTCTTCCGCGCAGTTTTTCGGCTTCAATATAATGCGCTACACAGAAGGAGGAAGAAACAAACAAATACAAAATAAAGGAAAATTCACAAGGATATAAGACAAGTTTTTTTTTTCTTTTGTTAGCACAGGTGTTTTTTTTTTTTCATATTAAAAGTGGTTGTTTGTTTATTTCTTTTAGACTATTTTTTACCTTTTAGCCATAACGCTTGTAATTTAGCATGATTGTGCGGTGAGAATTGATGATGTTCTAATAATCTATAAAGTTCTTTGTATTGTCCTCGATGGAATGCAACAACTGCCTTTGCTTTTAGCACAGATTCGTTAAGTTGCAATTTATCACATTGTGGCAATGACCATAGAAATCGTCCCAGTCTTTCAATATTACCAGCTTGTTGCAGGACCTGTTGAGATATTGATTTTTTGTTTATTTTACTACATAATATATAAAAATCAATATATTTTAAAATTGAGATTTTGAAGTTATGGATGATTATTTTTTATTTGTTTAGGGTAACTTCGGGCTTTATGGCGCACCGGGCATTATGGCGCACCTCTCAACTACCATACTTCCAATACTCGCATTTAAATAAAACCAATGCAGAAACTTTGGCCTTCGTCGAACACTAGCCTTGTGACGACCGCAGGTCAGTGCTATTATTTTTGTGCCAAACAAAAAAGAAAACAAAAAAAATATACCGGTTCTGGGTTCCAATATAATATCGCTTTGTTTTTGTTTGTGTGTATCTCGATAAGTATACAGTGCACGTGTTTGTTGTAAAGAGTGAAACGCAGAGTACAGTTTTGGTTTGGTTATATCACTTATATTTTAACTGAAGTAAGAATTGTGTTTAGTTTTTGGAGTTTTGTGAATATGTGTATATTTTGCAATATGGCGCAGATGTAATAAGGGTATTTATGGCGCTATATTATACCCGACTGCGCCATAATGCCCTTATGTAAAACTAATTTCAAAAGTAACTCTGCATTTTTTTAAATTTGAAAATAACCTTAATTTAACGTTAATTTTATGAAACTTATTTACAATTATATTTCAGAAATGCTGAATATACGTAAAATAAGTAAAGGGTTCCGAAGTAAATGGGGTTCGCCATATTGCCCGTACATATTGCAATATGGTTTTTTTTGACTATTTTTAATTTAATTTATGTTTTGTTAAAAAGCTTGAATTTTTATTCTTAAATAATTTATTTATGTTACTTTTTTAATTAAAAAAAATGATTGAAGTAAAAATTGTAGTCCGTAGTAAAGTTATTTGAATTTGTGCTTAGGTATGCCATAATGCCCTAATTTACCCTACTTATAAAAAATGTTTGCTTTATAGTCATGTGCAATTTATGGAAATTTTGTATCACCAAATGGGATCGGTTTCTTAAAATACAAAATTTTATTTTATTCTTATTTATTAATTTAAATTTTAAGTCGACAGAGATTTTAAAAATGCAGTCAATAAAGTTAAACCTCAAATATACTAGTTTTGGCTTATCTAAAATTTAAATATATCTACACTAGCAACAATAAAAAAAAGATAAAAAAAAAATTGTTAGTGATATTCAATAGGCTGTAAAATGTTCGTATAATGACAAAAATTCATTTGAAAGTTAATTTTTTTTTTTTAATTTTTCGATTTAATTACCAAATATTTTTTTTTTACTAAAACCAAAATTTTCAGTTTTTTTTTTGTTGAAAAAAAAAATTTCTGATAAAATCATAGCTTTTTTTGAAAAGGCTTTATTAAGCCTCAAGTTTTATATTATTTAAATTTAAATTAAATATTTTCAAACCAAAAACCACACTTTTGACTTTAACTATCAATAACTCAACAACGGATTTTTTTTTACAGAAAATCGAAGGATACATTTTAAATACCCATTTAATTCTCTACAGTTGAAAAAAGTCTACTCTGTCTCCAATATAAATTCATTCCATACCCACCACTTTGGATTTCCTTGATTCAAGTATCACAAATAGATAGTGGAGATCATTTCTTCTTTAATAATATTTAGAAATATTTTGTTTTTGAAGCACATATCTACTTGATTTCTTATTTCTCATTGAAATTCTACAACGAGGAATATGGGGAGTTTGAAATTATTTTTAAATTGTTATTTTTGAAAGTTGTTCCAGGTTGTTCACGATTTGTTTCGGAATGTTTCAAATTTGACAAATTTCTAAAAATGGGTCTTATACAACCAAAATAAAACTTTTTTGACTTAACCCCCTCTTTTCGAAATCTGAATTTTTAAAAATTGTTCTAGGTTTTAAAAGTTGTTCCTAAATCCTTAAAATGCTCCAAATTTTGGAACCTGAAAGTTCAAGTTAAGGGCCAAAAACAAAAAAAAATCTAGCCCCTTTTTTTTTTGATAACTTATTTAAGTTTTTATATATTGTTCAACTTTAAAAAAGTGTATTCCGAAAACTTGTATTTTGAAAGGCATCGCTTTCGAATTTTTTTTTTTCAAACAATTTGTTTCCAATTAAAATATTTTACAATACATCCTACCTACATTTTCTGGTGTACGTTTCAGTGTTTTAGAGTAAGAGAATCAACTCCTAAAATACACTTTCAAAGTATATCGTTATGTTTCTACATTTTCAAAAATTGGACTAGAAACTTCAGAAATAAAGGCTCTTTATAAAAGTGAGAAAAAGATTCGGATACGGAACGTAGCACACCACCATTTATTTTGTAGGTTTCTGACTTGAAGCCATCCAATATTAGTTGTATTGAACCGTTTGAAGTAGGTATAGTTTCTAATTATAGAAAATAAAAAAAGAAGTGATTCATCCCGAATATCATCAAATTTCTTTGAATTATCAAGCTCAGAAAATATTACTTTTTCCAAAAAAAATTTGTTCTACTGAAAAATATACCTGCTCATATTAAGTCTTAATTTTCAAAAGATAACTTCAAAGAAACTGAAAAACAGATTGTTAATATTTTTAAGACATGATTTACCTTTATTTTTCTTTAACACAAAACTAAGCATCGATCTTCAAATGCAAATGTATCTATTTTTACATTACATCAAATGAAGGAGAACGCCAATTGACGGACCTGTTAATTTCCCCCCAATCGATTTATAGTAATAGCTTTCCCTTTCATTGAATTTTCAAGTCATACGACTCAAGACTATAAGAAAAAGCCAAAACAAAAACTCTGAAAAACACCTTGACATCGAACGCCTGACTAATTGATTAAATCATCCATAAAAATAATCCCCAATAGAAGAACTCAAATAAGACAAAAAAAAATTAAAACAAAACTTAAAACTATATTTAGAATATAATTCGAATTCCCCCCGCTTTACCCTCTTTTTGACAACAGAAGAGAAAAAAAAATAAGAAACTTACCTCACAAACGCACGCCACTTGCTCTTGTGTAAACCCAAAACTGGGCAACGATTCTCGACCTCCGCCAGAACTATTGCCGCCACTACCGTTTGTCCCGCTGCCAATTAATCCACCGCCACCGCCCACCGCACCATTTTGATTCAAAATATCTAGACTGCTGCCAGTGTTGTTGCTGGTATTGTTATTATTGCTTGTACTATTGTTATTGTTGTTGTTGTGTTGTGCTGCAATCGACAGGCCCGTCGGACTGTATGGCGGGGTGTGTCGACTGCTTATCACAGCCGCATTAGCAGCCGCAATATCATAGAAATCTGTCGCGGGGTGCTGGAGCATTTTAATCTCTCTTTTGGTGTTTTTTTCTTTGTCTTTTGTTTGTTGCCAAAACAAAGAAAATTCACTAATTTTGTATCTAATACTTGAACCAATTTATTTATTCTAAAAACACTACAATTACATTTCTATTTCCATTAAAAATTGATAGATGCACTTTTTCAATTTTTTTTTTTGTTTTAATTTAATTTTAAACACAATGATGCCATTATCTGAAAATAGAAAAAAAAAAGAAAAATTTTGTATAAAAATAAAATTTTGTGTAAATTTTTAAAACTTAAAATTGTATTAATTTTGTTTGTTTTTAAAATAAAAATTTGTATCTATAATTTAATTAATAAACAAAAACAAAAAAATAAAAACAACAAATATCAAATTAAACACATCTGTAAAGGATCATTTCGCATGAGAAATGTCATTTTTGATGCGCAACACATCATCCAAAGACGTCAAAAATGTCTTTGACGTTGCAATGTTCGAATACAACGATGACCTTTTCGAAAATCTTAAGTGTGTAATTCGAATTAGGCGATATTCAAATACCCATCACCTTGTTGTTTTGTTTTTATTTAGATCTTATTTATTGGCCATGCGGTGTATAACGTATATAAGATACACCAAGTTTGCGCAATTAATTTTTTGACATTCATTTTTGATGGTTCTTGATATTCGAACAAAAACATCAGAATTTGAGAAGATTTCTGACGTATATGTTATCTGTTTTTGTTGTCATTGAACTAAAAATATTGTTGTTTTAATTTTTTCTGTTTTTTTTTTTTTCTCTCAAAGAAAAAGATGATTTATTTGAAGATATTGCAGATTTATGTGAAATTTATTTTTGAAAATTATGTACTAATTGTACGGTTGTTGTACCTTAATTGTAATTATTTAAAATATAGATAAAGATTTGGGTATTATTTTGATATTTGTTGCCAGCAATTATGTTAGGTGATACTCAACATCTTGTGTTGGCTTAAAAGTTAATGATTTCTTGGCAATATTAGAAAATATTATTGGAGCGTTATAGAGTATGGTGAAGATTGTTTTATATGGAACATCAGTAAAAGGTCTAAGATTTTGTACGATAATACAAAGTGTAGTGTTGATTAAATACAAAAAATTTTATTTTTTCAAGTTGAAAATTGTACTTTCATAGTTGTTTGAAACTTTTGATCTAATTTTATAATTTTAAGACAAAGCATTTTGCAAAGCATCTCCCAAGTGATGTGATGAATATCGTTTAAAAAATTAAAAATAGTTAATTCTTTTATGTATATTGGTTTTTGAAATTATCAAAAGTTAATTCCTTTCTTGTTTTTATTTTAATGAGTTGAAAAAAAAACTTTCCGACTTTTTATTCAGATTCAGTTTTTAATTTTGTAAAAGTTTTTATTTATGTATTTATTTGCCACAGAAAAGAAAATATATGTTTTGAAAACTTGAAAATTCTCTACAAAGACCGGCAATCCTTTTTTATACTACATTTATAGAAAACCTCATACATATATGATGACTGTTGCAGTTTTTTGTTCAAAAATTAAGAGGCCTAATCAATATCTTAAAATCCACTAATATTTAGTGATGTGTTTTAGACTTTAATAAAAAAAAAACAATTGAGTTTCAATTAAATAGATTGAATTTAATTGAATTGTAAAAAGCAAACAATCAATTTTGTTTGAACAAAATGTTACACATACGCCACCGTGACCGGTTTTTAAAACAAATTAGGTGCATTAAGAAATTAATAAACAAATTCGGTAGAGTGAGGAACTGATTGCTATGAAGTGTTGGATTGATCTAACTATAAAAGATACGTGTTTTAAATAAAAAGTAATAAAAAATGCTTAAACATTAAAAATGCATTCTTTAATATTTTTTAAGGGGGGAATTTTTTAATTTTGCACTATTTTTTTGTTGCCTAGTAAATTTTTTTATAAACCGAAGAAACTTTTTTCAGTAGTCTTAGCCTTAAATGAAGCCTCAAAAGTCCCTAGATAGTCCCGAAACCCATGGGCTCCGAACTTACCAAAGTACGAAAACGAAAACTTTAAACGTAACGCGTTTTTTTCCGCACCGTGCAATGTAACTCAAAAACTAATGAAGCTATCGACTTGAAATAAAATACAAATTACTCATTATATAATTGGCCATTGCATGAACATAAAAGTCCAATAATATTTTTACAATAAATATTTTTTTTAAGACTTTGTTTATGAGAAAACATTGTGTTTTTTTGGTCTCTAATTTTTATTTTACACTATTTTTTACTAAATTTAGATTCATGCAATGCGTATCAATATATTTTATTGGACAAAAATTTCTTTTTTGATTATAAATAATTTTCTGGACCTGGGCATTGCGCGGCGCAAATTTGAGGCGTCAACTTTAAAGAGCTGTAGATCCGCCATTTTGTTTCTTTTTTACTAAAACAAAAATTTGTATCAATACTTCTTAATGTCAATAATATCATATACTTATCCAAATTCGATAAATGCTTTCGGTTTATTATTATTATTTATAATTATTGAAAAAGCTGTCGTCCAGAGGGATTTCCCCCCTTAATAATACCAACTTTGAGTTTTACTTAAAATTTGTTTCAATTACATCAATACAAACTATTATAATAGTAAACTTAAAATTTATAACATTTTTTTTATCAGATAATGCTTTCGGTTTTCCAAAAAAATTATTGAAAAAAATTATTGAACCAGGATTAAATTTAAATTTTTACCATTTTGGCATTTGATCGTTTTAAAAGAAATTACACTATAAATGACTGCCGCTGTATTATTTTTTTTACAAAGTTTATAAATTAAAAAAAAATGCAAGAAATGAGTATTTTTTTTTTAATCGAATATTCATCAAATTTTAAATGCTAAACGAGCTTATAAGGAATATAACAGAGTACAGTACGAGTATTTACTTTTGTTCGCATTTGATTTAAAAATAAAAAACACGTCTGGGTCGGTCGAACCTGTTTAGAGCTCAGTGAATTTTTAAAAGTTTTTATATACAAAGGAGAATGGGCAAGTTTGTATGGAATGTGGACGTTGCGCGGCCAGGAATGAATTTGTTATTTTTTGATGTAATTAAGGTTTACATATATTGTGGAGAAGTTGTATCCTTGTGACGTATTCCAAAAACGGATAAAATGCATTTTTGCATATAACAATGTATGCAGATTGTCTCAAAGTTGTATCTTATGTGTGTATTTTAAGTGCAAAATACGATACTTTCTCATTTTCCCTAAACCTGAAGACCTTTATCTTGAATATCCAACCACTAGAACCCAAACTATAAGCATTTTAAAACAACAGTTTCAAGACTATTTTGAGAGTTTCGTTATTCAATTTTTTGTTAGTTTGAATTGTTTGAAAACTTTCGAACAAAATCTTGAAGTTGTTGTCTTAAAAATCTTATATTATGAGTTCTATTGGTCGGATTTTCAAGAGTAATGACTTCAGACTCAGGGAAAATGACAGAGCATCATATTTTATGTGCCAAATAAAAAATATAAACCAATTTGTCGTTCATACATTGAATAATGCATTAACGATACTAATACTGCATTTTCTTACATTCTTAACGCAATACTGCGAAACGTCCATAGTAAAAGTTTTATCCTAAGTTATAGTCCTTTCATTTGATACCAATTTTATTAATGGCCGCTCAACGTCCAAAATGCCCATTCTCCTTTAGTAAATTTATATAAAACAAAACTATATAAAATTCGTTGTTTAAAAGACAAAAAAACCACATCTTAAATGAATATGAGCCCAAAAAAGTTAAGCAGTTTCATTTCTGTTATTAAGCATTTTTAGAAAAAATCATTAGAGTTCCTAATTTTTTACAAATCATTTAAAAAAATTCAAATTAAGTTTATGTATGCCATTTTGTTATGTTTGTTGATCAGCATTAAAAATTTCAAAAACATTCAATGTTCTATTTCCTAGAATTTGTTTTTTTTTTTTTTAAACCAAAAATTATTTTTTCAAAATTTCAATTTTGATTTATGTTGGAGCTATATATGTAAATGCTTTTGTTTTTTGTATGCCTATAAAATTTCGTTAAAAGTGAAGAAAGCGTTTGAAAGAAATTCAGAAATTTAAAAATCAAAAACGGTTCTATGGCAGGTACCGCTAGTAACGATTTTCGAATTTTTCTGTTTCTTTCAAAAACTAACACCTGAATGTTTAAAAAGATTTACTTTGTCCACGCTTTTTTAATGACAATAATTTGTATTTTTTTTTTCCTTTTTGCACAAAAGCAATAAAGTAAATTTATCTTTTGACAAACTTATGAGTTTTTATAATAGAAATATAGGAATTGACATGTTCCGTGAGCTGCATGAAATCGGTTGTTTTGTTTTTTCGTTTTCAACTCAAAATTTTATAAATTGCTTAGAAGAAACATAAATTATGATACAAAATAATTCCAGATGTGGGTTCATAAAACCTTATAATGAAATTTAATTTCATTGAAAATTTACGAGGGACTCTTTTCACCAAAACCGAAGATCTATTTTTAAACTAAATTACTGACGCATTTGTATTTAAAACACCATTGACTTATTTAAGGTTTCGGTTAAAATTTGTATACACTATTGAAATTTCGGTTTTTTTGTTTAACTAATCATCTTCAGATTATTTTCTAATACAAATTTAAAGCTAAATTTTCAGCAATTTAAACAATTATCATTCCATAAATTATCGATAGCATAACAAATAGATGATAACATATTATATTATTCTTCAATATTCATAAACTAAAAAATATACATAAACTTTCCATTTCAAGTTTCCTTTTAAACACAAACAGTCTCCAAAATCCTCTTAAAAAATCTTCAAAAAAAAATAAAATCAAGAATTATGATATGAGTGTCTTCAAGGTAAAAATAAATTTATTTATTAATGTTTTTCAAAAATGATATCATAAAACAACAATTAATTTATTTATTAAACCTTAAAAAGAGGAAGAAAAACAAAGTATCTCAATCATTTTGAATCGATGGTTCTTTAATAAAGCCTCCACAAGCAAAACAAAACACAAACACATTCCCATCATCTTGATCTCATTTAAATATATAGGTGCCTACGTATAAAATTGCATTCGAAAATAATTTAAAATATGTATAAACAAAACTCAACTCGCCAGGAGGCTGATGGTTATTGCCAGCAATTTCGAAAGATTTATTACAAATGGAATTTTATATTATTTATAATTAAAAAAAATATCCAGCCTCAATGATACCGATACGTGGTGACCTCCTAGTGTCCCGATTTCAAAAATACACACCAAAATGGGTTGGGTTGAATTTCAAAAAACATCAAAATTTTCAATACTCATATCCATCCGCATGGAGAAGAGAAAACACCTAATAGTTTTGTATGTTTTTCTCGGATTCGATATACTATTTCAAAAGCCAAGAGTCATTTACATTATTGTATATGTTTCGTGTTGTTGAAAACTTTGTGTGTTTCGAGAGATGAGATATTTAATTTTTTTTTTCATCAGATTTAAAAATAAAACTTCCCATAATACTGAGAATTCTAAAATTACACGAGAACACACGATCTCAGAAGATTTTACGATATTCTATATCCACTCCCGCTGCTGATGCTGGTTATTTCGAAAACAATAAATCCACGACTCGGGTCGCATGGATTTGTTCAAATTGATAGTTGATTGATTGCAAGAATTAAATTTTATGAAATTCGCTTTAATATTAGTAAAGCTTTACAACTTCTAGATCCGCACTCCAAATCTTGAATTGAGGAAAATTTGGAACTTTCCTGATGTCTTATTAAAATTTTGACTTATGATTTTTTTTTTCCAGACCATTACTTGCCCATAAATCGGCAGTAAAAAATCAAAAAATAAAAAAACCTAATGAAAACACATGCAACGTTTTCGAGAAGCGCGGTTGTGTTTTTTCATCGTAAATTCTTTTGCGAGGGTAGAATTTTCGAAAATAAAATTCAAGAAAAAAAAGAAGCATGATTCAAGGCGGCCGTGCCCGCACACACTCGATACCATTGGGGATTTTATTACAAAATTAGATATTGTTGCGGCAGCGGTAGCAGTATTATATAGTATTGAGAAGCAGGAGCTAATGGTGTTCATGTCTGTGGAGGTGTTTTTGAGGAGGCTGAAAATGTTTAAAGTTTCACCGATCGGCAGGCAATTAACATGGAATGAGAGCGAATTTGGAGCGGTTTCCTGTAAAGTTTTCTTCTTTTTGTTTTTTTTTTTATTTTTTTTTTGTTTTGTTTTTTTTTTTTTTTTTTTTTTTAAAGGTAAAGTGTTTCTATTTTTGGATTGAATGAAATGAGATACTTAAACTGGTGGACATGATAATGTATATAGGCATATATTGTTAGACACATATGGAAACATTTTTAGTTTTATTTTAATTTGTAATGAAACAAATAAAATTACTATATACAAAAATTTTCTATTTGAGTAAACTTTTTACGAATAACATTAAACGAAAATTAACTAAAAAAATTTGTTGTTATGTCAAAAATTTCGAAAAATTAAGGGGTTGGAGAAGCCATGTTGGAAATTTTTTTTTTAGAAAAACCATGGGAGGCAAGTGTGTTCTTTTCGAAGAGACAGTAAAATCTGTAATTGGTTCCAAAAAGCTAATAATTCATTTTATTTTTAATTTTGATGACAAATTATACTTATTTATACTTAAGTTCTTAGACGTTTTACACGAATCTTTGGCTTTTTGGGACCAATTACAGATTTTACTGTCTCTTCGAAAAAAAAACACCCTTTCACCTAAATTTTTTTTTTACTCTAAAAAACCTTTTAACCTAAAATATTTGTATAGACTGTTTGGGTTCTTGGTTTCTGTTATAAATGAAACATTTTTACCAATTTTCATTGGTGTAAGAATTTTTTCCCAGTTTTTTTGGTACTAATTCCGAATTTCATCATTTCTTGAAAAATAAAACACCCTTTCACTCAAGATAATTTTGTACACTTTATAAATTCTTAATTCTTATACCAACCAAAACTTTTTCACCAAGTTTTAAAAATTAATAAAATTTAAGTCAGCTTTCTCACACATAACTTAACCCATTAAAAAAAACACCCTTCCACCCAACTTTTTTATCCTTGGTTCTTATCCCAAAAGCAAACTTCTTGCCAAGTTTCATGAGTGTAACAATTTTTTGTTTTTTTGTTGATTTTATGTATTATTTTACCTGTACTACTTTTCTTAATTTTGAAAACAAATTTTGATCCTTAATAAATTTTTTTTTTAAATGGCTGATAAAATTTAATTCAAATTATTCATTTATGAATGATATAAAAAAGCTTTTAAGTGCGACAAAGTCGTACATTTTATTGATAACACGTTAAGAGTGGTAAATTTCAATTTCATCCTTTAATTTTCTTATTCAAATATCTTTTAAAAAAATTACTCTTTTGATTTTTATATAAAATGAACAATAGAAACGAAATTAAATTAAGGCGGTTTTATGAAAAACCGTTTTTGTGGAAGTATTTATCGGACTAAACATTTTGTACAGTAAACAACAACAAACGATTACTTTTATTTATATTATTAATAATCCTTTGTGTTTGAAGGGTAAAAATGTATAAGTTTAGAATACAAATTTCTTTGTAAACCACAACAAACGAATAGTTTTGTTTATCCTCACAAATAATTTGTTGTTGTTTGGGTGAAAAATTTTACTGAGCTAAGTAATGAGTTACCACAAAAACACAGGTTATGTTTATACAGGGTGTCCTACAGTCACCGCCCCAAACGAAAACCATGTATTCCTGAGGTCATTTTAAGTCGAAAAACTTAAGAGGTAATTTTTTCGTTTTCGTCCCGTTTTCGAGTTATGACGGTTTTTATAATTTTTGCTCCCTTTTCATTTAACTGACTTTATCTTTGCCAAACTACGTCTGATTTGAAAGATTTTTTTTACAACCAATCAAGAATTTATTAAAGTTTATGTTTGTTCCAAAACTTTTTTTTCTGCAAACAACCGTTTCTCCGCAATTTTGCATCAAACCCAATTTTCTTTGTTTTTTTTTAGTTGTTTTTTTTTTTCACTTTCATATCATTTTATTTAAAAAAAAAACACGTAAATAAGTATTAATTTTGTTCACTTAAATATAAAAAATAACATTTTTTCATAAAAAAGCCTACTGAAAGTAATTTAAAAAAATAAACAAACTGAGTGAATTTAAAAAAAAAAAAAATTATTTTTAAATACAAAATTAATTTAATTCAACTAAAACTTTTTCTGAGCTTTATCTATTTGTTGTTTTTTTAACCACAATAGCTCAGAAAAGGTTTTTAATTCTTTTTCTGGTCATTAATTCATTTAAATTAATTTTGTATTTAAAAATTATTTTTTTTTTTTAATTCACTCAGTTTGTTTTTTTTTTTTTAATTACTTTCGGTAGCATTTTTTATGAAACAAAACCTATTTTTTTTTTTATGAAAATAAACTGGGCTTTAATAAAAACGTGTTTTTTTTTACTTAAATGATATAAAAGTGCAAAAAACAACTTAAAATAAATTGCACGACTGGAGTCGCACGTACTTGCTCTTAGAGTTAAAGTTGCTTATATTTTTAAGACTTTTTATATAGAAATTTGGAAAAAAAATAAAATTCGTTTAAAAAAAAAAAAATAAAATCTGAAATTAAATAGCCCTCCAAAACAAGTATGCAGTTTTGATTGATATATTAACATCCATTTTTAGAAAAAAAATTTTCAAAATCGTTAGAGCTGTTTTTTAAAAAACTAATATTTTATAAATAATTTTTTGGAAAAAAAGTTTTAAAATAAAATTGGTATGCCATTTTGTAGAAACTACTAATCAACATCTAATAACAAAATTTCAAAAAAATTCAATGTCCCGTTTTCGAAAATTTGATTTTTCAAAAAAAAATTTTCAAAATTTTTTTAAAAATCCAAAAATTATTTTTTGCAAATTTTTGTTTTTGGCTTGTATTTAAATTATATAAATGTTTCTTCACAAAAAGTTTCGTTGAAATCGAATAAGCACTTTCGGAGATAATTTGATTTAAAAAAAACGGTTCTATGGCAGGTACCGTTAATAATGATTTTCAAAAAAAAAATTTTTCATTTAAAGATAGACCTTAACGTAAAACTAACATTTGAATTTTTTAAACAAAATCGTTACAGCCATTTTCGAGATATTTCAATTTGACTGAAATCGGTATATGACAAGTACCGTTATTTTTGGTCCAAAAAAATTAATTCCAAAAACCCCTCTGGAGAGTCGCCAAATAATGCTACATACCAAGTTTGACATTAATCAGTCCATCCGTTTAGGCTGTAGCTCCTTATACAGACAGACAGACAGACTGACAGACAGACTGACAGACAGACAGACAGACAGACAGACAGACAGACGGACTTCCAGGACCCACTTTTTTGGCATTGTCTACCATCGTAATGTCATGGAAAAATGTTATCTCAACTTTTTTTTTTGTACGAATACATAACTTGATATAGTACCTATATCGCAAGTAAAACGAAGAAAATTGTGTTTAATGCAAAATTGTGGAGAAACGGTTGTCCGCAGAAAAAAAAGTTTTGAAACAAACTAAAACTGTAATAAATTCTTGATTGGTTGTAAAAAAAATCTTTCAAATCAAACGTAGTTTGGCAAAGATAAAGCCAGATAAGGGAAAAGAGAACAAAAATCATAAAAACCGTGGTAACTCGAAAACGGGACAAAAACGAGAAAATTAACTCTTAAGTTTTTCGACGTAAAATGACCT
The DNA here is from genome assembly GCF_945859705.1 of Episyrphus balteatus. Taxonomy (NCBI): domain Eukaryota; kingdom Metazoa; phylum Arthropoda; class Insecta; order Diptera; family Syrphidae; genus Episyrphus; species Episyrphus balteatus. Next base: position 38,178,861 of record NC_079137.1, on the reverse strand, counting down.
CAGGAATCCATGGTTTTCATTTGGAGCGGTGACTGTGGGACACCCTGTATGTATAAATTCTTTATTTATTTTTGATAAATAAAATTATCCGGAACAGATATTATTTTTATTATATCTATAACTGGAGTTCTGAACAATTAATTGTTTATTATCACGGAAAAACTAATACAAATTTCGACCCAAATTAGTTGACTCAGAGTGTTTATATAATTCATTTAAAGTATCTCATTCTATTTCTACATAGATAAACTTTCATATATCCACCTACGTCTTCTTTGTCTATATGATATGATGACTATGTATTTAAAACGAAAACACTTTTCTGACAAAAACGATATGATGAATGACCAACAACTGCACAAATGTGTATATATCTCATAGATACGCCTAGTATATTTTTCCTCCCATTGAACAAATGTATGCGAGGCTATACATATAAAGATAGGTAAAACGAATTGGCAATAAATATTCATTGAAACGAGCCGATTCTTAAGATTAAATGAGTTGTGTTAATTTGTTTTTTTTTTTTTTTACTTCTTGTGTATCAAAATAAATTTGAAATAAAATAACAAAATAAAGAGTAAAAACAAAATTTTAAATAAATAAATAAATAAAGAGAATTATAGATTGATAATGATTAACGCATAAAGTTTTGTTAAAATGTTTGTTAAAAGTTTAAAATCATTAATTTAGTTTTTTTCTAAATTAACATTTCGAGCAATAACATCATGAGAAATAAGCCATCAATTATACATTGTATGTTAGATTGTATAGGTACATTATACATAATTAATTTCAATACATTCGATCGATCTTCTTATTCATTTGCGTTCTGTTCTGAAGAGAAAAATGAATTACAAATATTCGAAGAAAATTGCTTCATTTTTTATAATCGCTGCGATGTTGTGCGGGCGAAGATTTATAAATTTGGCTGCTGTCCAAATAAGTTCACCAGAGTAGAGTATTTTATTTTTCTAGAATTTCACATGATATATGAGTATATACATGTTTGTACCTTCGGTTTGGGCTTGAGTGGAAAACGTGGTGGTAAAAATATCCGATAGGTAATACTCCTTCTAGTAGGTATATTTTCAGAATACATGGATATTAGTCAAATAATGGATGAGGTTATTTTTAATGCTTTTTTCATTGATTTATTATTTTTTTTTTTTCTTTAAGAATGACAAAGTTGGATAGGCATAGCTCAGTCAATGCAGAGAAAATTAAAAAAAAGTCCTATAGTCTGGTTGATTTAGTTATAACTTTCTCAAAGTCCCAAAACCAGTGCTGATGCCTGTAGGTCTTAAGGCTGGACAGGGAAATTGAAGGTTATCCTTTTTGGTATTTTCAAAATATTTTTAAAATTTCCTAAAAACAAGTCTGAATGAGTTTTACTTTATGGAGATACGGAGGTTCGAAATATCAAACAAATCGAAAAAAAGGGGATTTCTTTAGTCAACTGAAATCTTTGGAATTAGACTTTTATAATTTACAAAAAGAAATAGTTTTTAGCATTTCGATTTTATTACAATATTTTTGAATATTTTTTTTTATTAATGTCAAAAATATCCGAACTTCTTTTTGCAGAGCAGAAATTATTCCCAAAATATTGTATTTGAAATTAAAAAAAAAATATTTTTTTTGTAGCTGAACAAAATTGACATTCAAAAAAATATTTATTGCAACTGAAAAAATTTGAATTAAAAAAAAAATGAATGCAACTAAAAGTATTTGCATTAAAAAAAATTATGTGTTTTGCCATAAAAATATTGAAAATAAAATTTTTATGGCAAAACACATAATTTTGCATTAAAAAAAAATTTATTGCAAATAAAAAATTTTCTGCATTGAAAAAAAAAAAACAAAGGAAAATGTGTGCATTAAATATTTTTTTAATATTTGTCATACATTAGGTTCAGTGTTATAGTTGACATAGCTGATGTATGGTCAAATAGTCAAAATTGTTAGAAATTCGACGAATATTTAAAAAAAAAAAAATCATGTGTGCAATTCACACGCGGTAGAAGTGAAACCTTAAAAAATATTTTTTCTTGAAAAAAAACCGAAAATATCTACCTAAGTTTTTTTTGTTTGATCACCTTTAAATCCATTTTTTATGACAACTTACAATAAATTTTATATCATCCGACAGCTTATTGTTTCAGCTCGAAATATTTATATCGACCATGTCTATACAACATCTACAAAAAGAGATAGAATTTTTTGAACAAAATCAGTTTTCTCAAAAAAAGCAAAAAAAATCATTCTTTTTTCTCTTCTAACACCATTAAATCCATTTTTTTTTAAATGACAACCTATAACAATTTTACATTATCAATTTTATTTCTTTCATCTTTTAAATGACGCTTCAATCATATTTATATGATGCCTACAAAAAAAGTAAGAATACTTTAAAGTCAACCATGTCGAAATTTCAAACTGAGATTACGGTACTTCCTACACTGGTGACTGGTCATCGGCAACAGATCTCCACAGGTGTTTTGATGAACTTTTCAAGTTTTTCAATTTAAGATTGTGTAACTTGCAGAATACGTAGGTACCGTTATGTGTGGTATATCAAATGAAATGTAATATTATCGGCATGCGTATTAACGTTAAATCAAATTCGTATGTGATATAGATCAAAAGATATAACGTGCTTAAAAAAGATTATATTTTCACCGTTATCTCAGGATTTTGAATATTAAGTTGATTGAAATTTTGTCCAATTATAGTTTATTGTATTACCTATCTACATCATAAATTTCATTGATCTATATATTAAAAAAAAAAAAGTTATAATCAATTGATTTTTCGTGTCGCTTTTTCGTTTCATCTTGTTTCAAATCACTACGATACTAAAGAAGTTTTCACTTCAAAAAATATTTGATGCTCCATTTCCTGAATTTTTTTTTTCAATGCAGAAAATTTTTTTTTACAATAAAATTTCAAAGTATTTTTATTAATAAAAATTTTATTTTCAATGCAAATATTTTCATTTGTAATACAAAATTTTCTATGTTAAATATTTTTTGCTGCAATAAATTTTTTTTAATGAAATATTTTTCATTTAAAATTAAAATTTTTTTTAATGCAAAAATGATTTTTTACAAACCTGTTGCAGAGAAAAGTTTCATTTATCTACTCAAAATATTATAATCGAAAGAATAGTATGAAACTTTTTCGCAGACACTTATATCTACGCATAACAAAGTAATGATATTTATCTTATGTTTATATTAATGATATTATCTAGCCCTTAGTGTCATGCCATACAAATTACTATAAATAAAACAAAATTTGTTCCTAGAACGCAACCCATTTTATCCATGTAAACAGAAAAGGTACACAAAAAGTCCAACGATACAATTAGTCGAAAGCCAGCAGAAAACATATTAAATTATTATTAAAAATTATGTAGCTACTCTCCGAGTAAAAAGTATCTTGTGGATGTGGAAATGATACAGAGAAGAGAAAAAAACACACATGCTAGCTGATCTCTAGCTGTTTGGCTTAATTATGTCAATTTGTTATTTTTATCTCAATTTTTTTTTTTTACAATTAATGTATGGACAGACGTTTCATTTAACCCGCTAGATGAGTGATATGAGTTATTTTTTTCTTTATTTTTTGTTTGGTATTTTATTTAAATCCACTCAAATTTATCGTTGCGGTAGGTGGCAAATAAATAATAATAAAAAATTAGGTAGGAATTCAAACACTCTGTGTCAATTGATTAAGATATTAAGAAAACCTAAGGGTTTTATGAAATAGATTTAAATGTTAGCTCCGGTCTAAGATCTATATACGAGTACCTGTGCCTAACATACGTGATGTACGTAGTTCAACTGCTTATATAATATCTTTTTTCTTTGTAGAATAATCGTATCGCGTTTTCCAAAATATGAAGCTTTTACTATTGTTTTTTTTTTTTTTTTAATTATACAGCACAAACAGTACTGAGAGGTTAAAGTGTACCAACCAATTTCTTAAGTTTTGTTTTAATTAAATTTTGATTGTTTACTTGGCAACAAACAATTTTAAAAAAATTATAATTCAAAGAAAAATTGCCAAGATAACAGTCAAAATTTAATTAATAAAGATTTAAAACCAATTTTTAGAACATCTCAGTACTCAGTAATAAGTAAATTTTTTTTCGTTAGTTCTAAAATTTTGTTCACCTCAAAAATCACAAAAAATAACTTTTTTGATTCAATGTAAAAATTGTTGGTTTTGCACTGTGGTTCGTTTGTCCAACGTTAGCCCAGGATAGCACACCTTTTTACTTGCTCTATAGGGCAAGTATTGGTTTCGTGTAGAAAAAAAAATTCGAGGTTTTAATCAATACCGACATTGCGATGATGGAGAAGATCAAAAAAGTGGTTTTCGTCATGCCGTCCGTCGGTCTGTGCGTCCATCTGTACATCGAGCTAGGGCCTACACGGATGGACGGATTTGCTTGAAACTTGGTACACACGATTTTTACATAATTCCCTAGACCCATTTTTTTTGTATTTTTCTAATATCTCCTTTTAAACGCATATCTCCCATATAAAATTTTCGAGGTATTGCAAATTTCTCGAAAACGGCTCTAACGATTTTGATTAAATTTGGTGTAGGTAATACTCCCATTGATTCTTACAAAACTGAGTTTTTAGTTTTTCTCAAAAAATGCGGAGAACGGAAATATGACGTTGCCGTTTTTCAAAAATTAACATATTTTTTAAGTTCATATATTTCATCAAAACATGAGTTAATTTTATTCAAAATTTACAGACATAATATTGAAGTGTCAAAAATAGAAAAAAATTAAAAAAGTTTTTGAAAAATTTTTTTTTTAAGTTTTTGAAAAAAAAAATTTAATTTTAATTTTTTTAACTTGCAATTTTTTTTGATTTTTTTTTTTTCTCGACACTTAACAAAATCTTAAAATTCCAATAGCTATTTAAGATAACCATACTTTGAACTACAAGAGCAAGTACGTGCGACCTAAGTCGTGCATTTTATTTTTCTTTATTCCCCAATTTCTCAAAAGATACAACAAAAAACTGTTTTTTATATCAGAAACCGACAAAAATTGTGTGTTTTTCCCAGGTTGTGTGTGTGTTGCCCCAGGTTAGCCAAGGATAGCCCAACTTTTATATCCGCTTTCCGTTTAAAAATTATAGAAACATTAGTTTTAATTTTTTAGAAAGAAAGGTAGGCCTAAAAACTCCTGGTACAAGCAAATGCAAAACCACCAGCATTCAGTTGGCCTTAGAAATGGAACAATACAAAACCGGGAGGCTTGCCGCCGATTTCTGAGGTCAACCCGGCGAACCCCACAGGCGGATCACTAGTGTGAAGCAGTTACGTGGGATAGTTATGATCCCCTCGACATCGAGATCATAACAGCGCCGAGAAAAAGGAAGAAGAAGAAGAAGAAGAAACATTAGTTTTAATTCATCTTTAAAAAAAAAAATATTACGCATACACCACAGTGACCTTTTAATTTATAGTTTAGAAAAAGGAAATGCACTGATGTGGGCACTGCGCCTCAAATGTTATTTATTTGACTTAGAATTCTGACTTGATTGAATGTAGTCCATATAACATTCCATTAAGCTTCTTAGCTTAAGTTGATATTTTCATTTCACCTTATAAGCCACAAAATACATCATTGATTTTTTGGTTTGCCATATAAGAACCTAGAAAAGGTACATGTTTAGTGAAATCTATCCAAAGGTGATTACTTTTTCAGTACACGAATTGAACTTTTTAGCCCTTTTAGACGATTTTTTTAAAAATATTTTAATAAAAAATCTTTAACATTCTGAGCAATTTTTTAAGTTTTTAGACTTTCGCGGTTGTTATTAGACATTTCGAACATTTCGCAACAATTTGCATTGTGCACAATGCAAAATAACAAATTGTTATCAACTTTTTAAGTGCCTATCAACATCAACACATGCAACAATAGCTACTGAACATATTTTAAGGAAATTAGTTTTTCCCAATTTGTTCACTGAAAATAATAAATTTCGTAAAATTACGAAAATCGTTTCATACACTACATTTTCGTTGGCCCAACGAAACTTTCTTTGGATCGACGAAAGTATGTAATTTTTTGTAATATGAAAACCTTCATCAATTAATGAATACGTTTCATACACTTTTTCTCCCTTTTTAGTGCCAAAAAATCCAATTTAATGAAAAGATTCATCACTTAACGAAAAATTTCATACTCATTTTAAAGAATAAAAATAAGAATTTTTTCCTTACTTTATCAAAGTTTTAATTAAGTAACGAAAAAATTCATTAACTTATGAAATTCAACATTAACTAACGAAAATCTTCATCAGTTTATGAAATTTGTTCATAGACTAATGAAATTCCACATCGGCTTATGAAAAAGTACGTCAGTTAACGAAAATAAATCGTTGCCTTACGCAAAAAATCATATATGTACCCACTAAAAAGAAGCATACAGAGCACTTTGTATTTTCGCTTCTGGTAGTCGAAGTCACAGTTTATACTCCGAAAGTACGAAACCTATTAAGCGGAATAAATACATACTGATAAAGTTTAAAGCAATTAAATTGATTAAAAACAAAAGAAATTATCAAAGTGTTTAAAAACAATAAAAGCAAACAACGCTCGAGAAGCTGATTCTAAGCAAGTGAAGTTAAAAAAATTTCTTTTTAGCTGGAACTTGGTCATTATTCGAGCATTACTTGTATATAGGTAAGATATTTTTTAAACCCAGAATAATTTTGATAATGTTTCTTCTCATAGAAAGGAGTTTGACGATCCATTTGTCACACTTTCTTTATACAACTGCTACGTTCGACCCCACCTCGAGTACGCTTCCCAAGTATGGAGTCCTTTTTATGAGGTTCATAAGAATCGTATAGAATCAATCCAACATAATTTCATACGCTTTGCTCTGAAGGGTCTACCTTGGACAGATCCTTACAACTTACCACCTTACGATCAGCGGATTCAACTTTTAAACATGCAAACTTTGCAACAAAGGCGTGTCAATAACGATATTATATTCTTTCATCAATTAATTAATGGCCAACTTGACGCTCCTGACTTATAAGGTTGCCTTGGCTTTAACTATCCGGGAGGATCTCACCACCTACGAAGATTTGAACTCTTACATATTGACTTTCATAGAACAAACTATGGTATAAACGAGCCTCTTAACCGAATGAGCAAACTTTATAATTTAAACGATATTGACTTTAATGTGAGCAAGATGAAATTAAAAACTTTATTTCGAACCAGTGCTCCACAGACGTGATTGTCAGTTAATGTTTTAATTAGATTTTTAAATTGTAAATATGTTAGTATATCATTTTTTAGCTAATATTAATTGTATATTGTGCATGTGGATAGTATTTAATTGTTTTTGTCCTACTAACTACTAACACATGCACTAATGATGAACCCTCTGATAGTAGTATACAGCTTGCTCTAAGCTGACTACATCAAAGAATCTGAAGTGAAAAAAAAAAAAAAAAAAAAAGTAAGTACCATTCAATTATTGCTTTCTGTATTTTATAAAAAGAAAATATTTTTGTCTCTTAAAATATTCTTACTTTTTTTTTGTTTTACTATTTCTGTTTTCTTTCAGAATCTAAAGCTTTCATCGTAACGAACCTTATGCATGGGTACTAAATTCTGACTTAAGGACAATAACGGAAAAATGTCTACGATAAAGTACGTCATCAAAGACTCCCGGGAAGCTGGAACACCTCAAAAGCTGATCACCCAGCCAAAAGCAGATCATTTACCTCCTTCTTATGAGGAGTTATTCAAAATTGTATATGTAGATACTTATTTTATTAATTTCTTTTATTACATGTATTTAATTCAGAATAAAAATTCGAATTCAAAATAAGAAATGTTTTTGTTTTTAATGGGAAAATATTTTTGCTCCGCTCCACTTTTTTGAATTTCAGGATTTACTCCAAAATCAAGAAAAATAAATTGCACGACTGGGGTCGCACGTACTTGCTCTTATGCTTAAAGTAACTATAATGTTAAAGCTTTTTTTTCAAGAAATTTAAAATTTGATATTTTGAAGAAATTTTATAAGTAGTATAAAAAAATTAAATCTGTTTTTATAATTAATTAAACTCCGTTTTAAATAATCTTAAAACAAAAAACAAATATGCCATTTTATTTCTTGTATAAAAAGGTATTTTTAGAAAAAAATTTTCGAAAATTGTAGGAGCCGTTTTTTAAAAAAATAATTTTTTATGTATAAAAATTTTTTAACATTTTTCAAAAAAAAAGTTGGTATGCCATTTTGAAGAAATAATTAATTTACACATAAAAACTAAATTTCAAAATTTTTCATTGATCCGTTTTCAAAAAATTGATTTTTCAAAAAAAAATTTTGAAATATTTTTTAAAAATCCAAAAATGCGTTTTTTGAAAATTTTCTAAATTTTTAATATTATCTTTACTTACACACGTTTGTATAAAAATTTTCATTTAAATCGGGTTAATGTTGTACGAGATATTCAGAAATGAAAAAACCCGTTCTATGACAGGTACCGTTAATAACGGTACAAAAAATATTTTTTTTATTTAAAAAGTTGGCTCTTATGTGTAGTACTACACACAAAAATTTTAATCAAAATCGTTAGAGCCGTTTTTGAAAAAAATTAACTTTTCTATTTCCGTTATATGGCAGGTACCGTTAGTTTTGGTCATAAAAAAAAAATTTCAATTTCCCCTCTAGGGAATCACCAAAAACTGCTAACTACCAAGTTTGAAGAAAATCACTTCACTCGTTTAGGCTGCAGCTCCAGATAGAGACAGACACACAGACAGACAGACAGACAGACAGACAGACAGACAGACAGACAGACAGACAGAATTGCCGGACCCACTTTTTTGGCATTCTCTATCATCGTAATGTCATGTAAAATTGTTATCTCGAGTTCGATTTTTTTTACGAATCCTAAACTTGCCCTATAGTACCTATATCGCAAGTAAAAATGGACGAAAAATTTCGAAATTTACTAAAAGATTAATTTACACAACGAAAAGTTTCGTTAGCTAACGAATATATTTTCGTAATTTAATTAAAATTTTCATAAAATTAACGAAAAAATTCGTTAGCTTACGAAAGTTCCTTACATAAACTAATCAAGAAATACATTGTCTAACGAAAAATATCACCGTGGTCAGTTAAATTTTACGTTAATCGATGAAAAAATTTCTTAAAGTTATTAATTCTCGATCAAAAATTTTTATGAAAAATTTCATTAAAATACGACAGTTTTCGTTAATTGATGAAGTTCTTCATTAACGTATGAAAGCCATTTCGTTGAGCCAATTAAATTTTTCGTCGGCTGAAAATTAATTAAATTTTCGTTGGCTCAACTAATTTTTTCGTAGTATTTACGTAAGGATTTGGTTCAGTGTTTGTTTTTAAATAATATCGAAAAAAATAGGTTCGTGATTTCGGATCCGCTCCTTCCTTAAACCAATTTCAATTTGAAATCCGTTTTTCGACATTTTCAAAGTGGCAAAAAGTGTATTTCAAATCAAAATATTTGAATATTACGAGCTCATTTAAGTGAGAGTTAATTCGAAGTGACCAAAAACTTTTTTAAGAAATAAATAAAAAAAACATCAAAGAACAAAATAAATGTTATATTTTAACAAACACTGCAAATAGACAAAAACTACTGTAACGGAAATTGAATTGAAAATATTTTACATAAATTCCATTTTTCAATAGTAGAGTTTTAAAAGAACTACCATAATTTATATTTATGATAGCTAAAAAAGCTATCTTTTCGTTTTTTTTTTACAATTTTTTAACATCTAAATTAAATATCTTCTAAACGATATTAAAAGCTACACAATAATGAACCGAATTTTTCGTGATGAAATTTGAATAATTTTTCCCTGCAAATGTCAGATTTCTGAAGATCTTTTCACAATTCAGTTATAATGAGGAATCAAACTTATGTAACGATTTTAGGCTCTACTCTGAACTTCATCAATGTTTGTACATTATTGGTTATTTACACAGAACTCTATCTACGATCAAGATATAATTTATTATAAACATAGATTTTTTAACAAACCGTTTTTTTTTGGCTGGATTGGTTTTTAACTATCTCAAGTATTATTTAAACGTCTTTAAGCACGAATAAGTGCTAAATTTTTTTAATGACGAAATAAAAACTATTAAAGAAATCACAAAAAAAAAAGATTAGCTATTAATGACTGGACCAGATTCTTAAATATCCTACTTAAAAATATCTATTTTTAAAACTTGGAAATCACTGAAAACACTTTCATGTCCAACATCACTGCAGATTGACACTCATTCAGATTTATTCATTCACACTTCTTCGTCGTGTTAAGTTTTTAATATTTTTTTTTTTGTATTTCTTCTTTCTTTTTTATTTTTGTATGTTTTTAAGCTGATGGTGCTTCATTTAGTTTCATGTTTAAATTTCGTTACAAATTTCATGAAGGATTTCATGCCAGCATAGGCAACAGCCAGCAAAAAAAATCCTAAATGACAAATGTTGATCAAATGCCAAGATGACAGCGTTAGCGTGTATCTCTTAGATTTACAATTTTTTACTCAAACGCATATCAGCATCACTGAACCAGCAGCAGCCGCAGCATCATCATCATAAGCTAGATACATCTCAGTAATTAAATTAATATTACAGCTGCATCGAGCTATTGTTTACGAATAAGATACATCAGTGTGTTTCCAATTTATTATTGGTGCACAAAATCTGTACCGGACACTTTGAATAAATATCCACGTCAGTCCGAATGAAGTTGAATAAATGAATGAAACAAGTGCGCTCTATTGTGTGTTAGATAATAATACAACAAAAAAAAAAACATTAAGATACAAAACATATTTTGTTTTTTTCGTAGATATTTTTGTATCTGTGCGAGTAAAATATATTTTGAATGGGTTCGGTATAGAGCATATATCTTTAATTTGGATTAGATGCTTTGCTTAATTGAAATTAGCAAATGTTTAATGAATCTCACTTGTCCGTGGATGTAGCTAGTCAGATAAAATATAATATTTCAAAAAAATAAATATTTCCCGTGTAGAGCTGGCAATTAATAAATTTTTGTCCGACGAGTTTATACACATAAAATATTGAATTTAATCTAAAAACATTTTAAGAAACAAAATTTAAAAAAAAAAATAATGGCATAATACTATCATTAATTTTAATTAATTAGTTTTGGAGGATTTTGCTATAGACAAATAGAACACATTATTGGAATGTTTTTCATTATTATTATCTATATATTTTTTTAATTTATTCTTTTTTTTTAATAATGATTAGAATAACTTCGCAAATAATGACATAAGACATAACCAAAATAATATTCAAGTTTATTCTCGTATATATAAAATGGATTTTTTTTTTGTTATGTTGATTCATTTTTTAATTAATAGTTTTTAAGAAAGAAAAAAAACTCAATTTAGACAAAAGTGAGATATTAGTTTATGTAAAATTATTGTTTGTTTTGATAGGAATGAAAAGTCAAGACATTTATCTTATTTATGATACTATAAAAGGTATTATGAATCATTGAAAATTGTGTATACAATTTTCAATGCAAGTTATAATGGTTAAAGTCATAGTTTTCAGTTGTATTTGCGGTTTGGATCAACATTTCAAGATTTTTTTTGTGATATTGTATTTCCTTAAAAAAAATTAACAAAAAAAAATCTGATCTCATTACAAAAATTCTGCGCTAAAAATTCTGGTAGTTGTTATTTAATAAGAAAAATTCAGTTTTTTTTTCTTTTAAACTACTTGCACATGCATTTATTGTTAGCGAAAAAATAACTAATAAACATTTTTTTTTTAATTTTCACCTGCAAATCGATGTTCTGCCGACGGGTTTTCATTTTGACAAGGAACTATACATAACAGAATTATTTGCATACAATTTTGAATTTTCACGGATTTTTTAGTTGTCCTGAGAGGTGTAATCTCACATCTTAGTGGTCATAAGCAGACGAAAATTAAAATAATAATAATGTATAAAGAATAATTTAATGTATACTCTTATGTAATTGAAATAGAACTCGATTATGGACTACTACCTTAAACGAACAAAAACAATGTTTGTAGTTATTCCCACCTGTATTTAAGCGTCCATGTTGCTCTTGTACAATGTACAAAGTTTCTTTGAATCCAAAAGATTTCCTTAGATTCAGTGGGACACTAGTTCATTATAGAAATATGGAGTTATGTCCCACATGGATCGGTGGGTTATAAGTCCATTATGAAGTTATTTTTTTTATTTAAAAAGTTGGCTCTTATGTGTAGTACTACACACAAAAACTTTAATCAAAATCGTTAGAGCCGTTTTTAAAAAAAATTAACTTTTCTATTTCCGTTCTATGGCAGGTACCGTTAGTTTTGGTCATAAAAAAAAAATTTTAATTTCCCCTCTAGGGAATCACCAAAAACTGCTAAATACCAAGTTTGAAGAAAATCACTTCACTCGTTTAGGCTGCAGCTCCAGATAGAGACAGACACACAGACAGAACAGACAGACAGACAGAAAGACAGAATTGCCGGACCCACTTTTTTGGCATTCTCCATCATCGAAATGTCATGTAAAATTGTTATCTCGAGTTCGATTTTTTTTACGAATCCTAAACTTGCCCTATAGTACCTACATATATCGCAAGTAAAAAATAAATGTGTGAAATAATGTGGTTAATGATTTTTTATTCTGGTTTTCTAATTTACATTTTTACTACTTTTTATGTTTTTCCTCAATTATGATGTTATGTGAAAACGTTTAGTTTCAACATTATTATACATGTATAGTGCATTTATGAGTCCAAATCATAAAGGTGAAAAATTTCGAAGTGGGAATGATGAAATATTGGAATTTGTTTCGTAAATAAAATTTTATATTCAAATGCTCAGTATATAGTTTTGATTTATCAGTTCACAAAAGGGCAGATCACAAAAAACACAGTCGTTTGTTCTTCAATTTATTGCCAAACAGTAAAAATAGTAGGCAATAAACGAAGCGTTATCATCAAAATTAAACTAGAAACTATTGAATGATGCATTGTTATATTTTCACAGATGACTTTTTTAAGTTGAACGATTTATTAAACATTTTTACTTGCGATATAGGTACTATATATCAAGTTATGCATTCGTACAAAAAAAAAAGTTGAGATAAAATTTTTCCATGACATTACGATGGTAGACAATGCCAAAAAAGTGGGTCCCGGAAGTCCGTCTGTTTGTCTGTCTGTCTGTATACGAAGCTACGCCCTAAACGGATGGACCGCTTAATGTCAAACTTGGTATGTAGCGTTATTTGGCGACTCTCCAGAGGGGTTTTTCGAATTAATTTTTTTGGACCAAAAAAAACCGTACTTGTCATATACCGATTTTAGTAAAATTCAAATATCTCAAAAACGGTTCTAATGATTTTGTTTAAACAATTCAAATGTTAGTTTTAAGCTAAGGTCTATCTTTCAATGAAAAACTGCTTATTCGATTTCAACGAAACTTTTTGTGAAAAAGCATTTATATAATTTAAATATAAGCCAAAAATAAAATTAAAAAAAAAAATAATTTTTGGATTTTTAAAAAAAATTTGAAATTTGAGTTTGAATTTTTTTGAAATTTTGTTTTTAGATGTTGATTAGTGATTTCTACAAAATGGCATACCAATTTTATTTTAAAACTTTTTTTCCAAAAAATTTTTTTTTAAACGAATTTTATTTTTTTTCCAAATTCCTATATAAAAAGTCTTAAAAATTTAAGCAACTTTAAGTTCGTGCGACCCAGTCGTGCATTTTATTTTAACTAAGCAAAGAGACTCAATTTTTTGAAACATCACCACAGATAGAAAATAATGCAGGGATAACTTTACTTCTGGTATAATTAACTTTTTTTCTGGTATATTAAAGTAATTTCTGGTATATTTAACTATAATATGATAACACATACCATTAATACTCGTAATTTATATTTGATGTTATTTTTTTTCCGGGCACATTCCTCAATATGTATGTTAATTTTTAAGTAAAAAAATAATTGCTATCGCAATCGTATCACATTTCTTCTGAAAATTTCAAAGAAAGCATACAAAGTGGTATTGGATCTCTATGACTCATCATTGGTGCACAGGACGTCGGCGATTTTTTGGCAAAATATTTCAACTATATGAATTTTTTTAATTAATATAAGATTTTGTATGTGAAGTTTATTAGGATTTTTTTTTTACTAGTGAGTAAAACAAAATTTAAGAAAATACAAATTGCAAGGCCCGCCATACAGAATTTTTAAACACTTACTGTACCTAAATTATGTTTTTTTTTCATATTTGAAGTATTTACAATAGTTAAAACTTTGAAAAGATGTTTAACCCTCTGTCGGCACACGGGTGCGAATTTGCCAAGACAAAAATAAAAAAATAAAGATTTTTCAAAAAAGAGGTCGCAAAAAAGTCTCTTTATAATGGTGAAAATATATTTTTTTATGATTACAATATTCGAATTCCTCGGAAAATTCTACATCAATTTCATGTATGATTCTCCATAAAATATTGAGACTGAAAAAAGTTCTAGCGACATGAAAAAGAGCAAACCAAATTCGCAGAGGGTTAAGAAAATCAAATTTATAGGTACATATTTCTATTCATTTTTTATGAAACTCTTGGAAACATTTGAACGAACACTCTAAAAATTTTTAACAGTTTATTCAAATGTAATTTTAAAAATATATTAACACCTAAATAATGGTGTGTTGAAGTTGAAATTGCAAGTGTAGTATGAAAAAGACAAATTCGACAGTGATGAATTCCGGGATTGTTGATGTTGACGAAATCTATTTCAAAAATTTACATTCATATTCCGAAACGAGTTGTACGAACATCCCTGTACTGCAAAGTACTGTGTTAGACCTTCTTTCATCCTTAAATGATGATTGTTCTGCTGGCCCAGACGGTGTGCCACCAATAGTATTAAAAAACTGTAGAAACTCCCTAGTTCAGCCTCTAACATTTTTATTCAAACTTTCCATCAAGTCAGGAAAATTTCCCTCCATCTGGAAAAAGTCATTACTCACTCCTGTTTTCAAGAAGGGTGATAAGACAGATATAAAGAATTATAGGCCTATTTCGAAACTATCCTGCATTCCAAAGGTTTTTGAGCAAGTTGTTTGTGATAGTCTAGCATTTTATAGTAAAAATCTGATAAGTGAAAAGCAGCATGGCTTTGTAAGAAAAAGATCTACTACAACTAATCTTCTTAGCTTCTTAAATAAATGTTCAAATGCATTAGAAAAAGGTAATGAAGTTGACTGCGTTTACACTGACTTTTCAAAGGCATTTGATCAACTTAGTCATAAAATAATAATCTTCAAATTAAAAGCTTTTGGTTTTCCACTTATTTTTATTGCCTGGGTAGAATCTTATCTTAACCAAAGATCCTATCAGGTCAAATTTAGAAACTGTCTTTCAGATCTTTTTATAGCCAACTCTGGCGTCCCTCAGGGAAGTCACCTAGGCCCATTTTTATTCATTTTAGCTATAAACGACGTAATCTCGTGCATAACTTCAAGTGATATTCTCATATTTGCTGATGATATGAAGATTTTTAAAGAAATTAAGTCTGACAATGACCGTATCCTTCTTGAAAGCGATATTAACAGTTTTAATGTTTGGTGTGGTAAAAATGGCCTTTCACTTAACCCAGCTAAATGCCAAACAATTACATTCTCGAGAAAACGAGTCATTAATATTTTTTATTACTACATCTTGCAACATAAGCTATGTCGAGTATTTAGCTTCAAAGACTTGGGTGTCCAATTTAGTTCAAATTTAGGATTTACTGAACACATCAATTTTATAGTAAATAAAGCGAGCTCAATGCTTGGTTTTATTAAACGTTGGGCAAAGGAATTTGATGATCCATTTGTTACTCTATCTTTGTACAACTGCTACGTTCGACCCCATCTTGAGTACGCTTCTCAAGTATGGAGTCCTTTTTATGAAGTTCATAAAAACCGAATCGAATCTATTCAACACAATTTTGTACGCTTCGCTCTAAAAGGTCTTCCTTGGACCGACCCTTTCAACTTGCCACCTTATGAACATCGCATTCAACTTCTTCAGATACAAACTTTAGCACAAAGACGTGTAAATAATGATTTAATCTTTCTTCATCAGCTTATTAATTCCCAAATTGACGCCCCTAATCTATTAGCTTGTATTGGTATAAATTATCCGGGTGGATCTCACCTCCTACGAAGATTTGAACCTTTGCATATCGACTTTCATAGAACAAACTATGGTATTAATGAGCCTCTTAGTCGCATGAGTAAACTTTTTAACTTGAACCATTCATCCTTAGACTTTTATTTGACGAAAATGGGTTTAAAAACATTGTTTCGAACCAGTGCTCCACAATCGTGACTGTTAATCAATGTTTTAAATAAATTATACATGTTGGATTTTTTGTACTTATAATTTTATAACTTGTAAATTTGTTCGTAATTATTTTGTTTTATATTGTGCATGTGGGAGGTTGTATTTTTTGTCTACTAACCACTAACATGCACTTATGATGAGCCTCTGATTGTAGTTAAAAGCTTGTTCTAAGCTTACTACATCAAAGAATCTGAAGTGAAAAAAAAAAAAAAAAAATTGTATTAAGCTAAAATGGGACCAAATTTCCGAATTATTTCTTCACCATTTGGTAAATAGTATTTGGGTGACAACTATGCTTAAAAAGTATTAAATGCTTATACTTTTTCTATCCACATTTTGTGCATATCAAAGGCACTTCGCTAAATAACACAGTTAATTCACCAAAATCTGCGAATTATTTTCTATTGAAATCAGCAGTTTACAAGTTTGTATTAGGGCTTTTTGGGGGTAAAGAACGTTTTGAAAGCTTAGCTGATCCTAAAGGTTTCTAAAACTTCTCTTTCCACTCACTGATACAGTTAAGTTTCGTCAGTTAGTAAGTAGGTATACAACTTTAAAAATTCTAGCATCTATCAACAATATGCATAGGTAGGTTTTCGTAGATATAAAAAAAAAACGCCATTCAATTCCGACGGATTATGTGATAAAGGCATCAGGCTCTAAGGTTCACAACTCTGATGTCTATAAAATGAAATGACTTTTGTTTTTTTTTTTGTTTTGTAGGTAATAAACTTTTAATAAAAATATGCATTTCCGCCATTATAAGTTTTTTTTTTTTTTTTCTTAAAACAAAATGAATAAATAAATAAAAAATGAAAAATTTGTTTACATTTTAAGCGTTGAATGACTCCATTTAGCGCAGCAAATTTTATTTTGTTGATGATGTTTATCTTATACAGATGATATCTATAAGTATGTATCCAATTTTGTTTAAATGTTTAAATACTATTTTTTGTTTCTGTCGATCGAATCAGTTGAGCTATCCTTTTTGCACTTAATTTTCACAAAGATACTTTTTTGATTTTTTTTATTTTTGTTTCTTTTTTTATCGAGCACACGTGATGTTAAAGATTTAAACAAAACAAAGACGGATCACAAACAACAAAAAAAAGCTTTTAAATTTCAATCGAATAGAAAGATACTTTCCAATAAGTATCTATAGATACATCTATAAACGACACTATAGAAATTCTTTCTTTTATTTAATTTTATTCGAATTTCTTTTTTAAATTTTTTGTTTTGTTCTTTAAAAAAAAAAATAGGAACACGTTTTTCTTAAAACGGTATAAAATTGCGCAGAAAATCACAACAGAATATCGAAAATAATATACGACGGCCAGAAAAATATCAAAATAAAAATGACGAAATTTGCATTTTATGCATCTATCTATCTTTTAGAATCTTGAAATTTGGTATAACTTCAATTTAAGTACACTAGGAAATAATCCAAAATATTTGTCGAAGTAAAATCGAAAA
Organism: Episyrphus balteatus; assembly: GCF_945859705.1. Classification (NCBI taxonomy): domain Eukaryota; kingdom Metazoa; phylum Arthropoda; class Insecta; order Diptera; family Syrphidae; genus Episyrphus; species Episyrphus balteatus. The sequence continues at coordinate 38,160,909 of NC_079137.1, read as the reverse complement.
ATCCAATCCGAAAAGATACAAAAGTATCTTTTTTGCTTTTGTTTTGTTCGATTCGAAAAAAATAAAAGAAATATCTACACAATGGATCCGACCTCACGCCAAGACGTTACACGATAAACTAAAACTTTCGGATGAAACTAAATCCGATACGATCAGGAATAGAATTTCATCTGAGTGTGAGGGCGCAGACAGATGAATGGACGAACGGACAGGCAAACAAAAAACCATATTACTCTCAACCAGTGGTTCTCAAAGTGTAAAAATATTGTCATGGTATGAGTGAATCTAATAAGAAAAAATCTACTAACTCACACTTGAATAGAATAATGTATCTGTGTGAGGTATTATTTGAAGGTAGTGGAGGTGATTTGTTTGTGTGTGTTGGATTTGTATCTGAAGAGAGGTTAGAAGTTGATTAAAGTTCATATAGTTTTAACTGACGGATACTTGTTTATTGGTTGTAGATTTATTTTCGATAAGCTTCAATAGGTGGGTGGTAGATGGTTGTTTGGTGATGGGGTGAATTGGATGTATAGTGTATCTTTTTGGGTAAATATGTTAAATTTATGTTTATTTTTTGAGTATCTATTCAACTTAAAGGCTTTGGAATATATCTTTAAGAAAAAGATACAATTATTTTATAGCCACACCTACCTTTCAAAAAGGATTCTTACCTTTACAATACTATCAAATATCAAGTACCACTCTCTTTCTCTAGTGAATTGAAATGAATAAACTACCACCATTATAGAGGTGGTATGATATCAAGAAAAACCTGTTCTAATTTCAAAAGAGACCATTGTATCGAACACAATAGTCCCTATGCTCCTCCCCTCTCATTATTATCAATTTAAAATGCCAACTTGGAGGGCGTTTGCGAGTATATCTCAAAAGTAAAAGATACTTATTTTGTGTTAGTATTGAAAGACAATAATTTGATTGGTTGTTTATTTGGTGTTATCGTCTTGCGCGATGGCTGTTTTCTCATCAGGTAGGTAGGTAGAGTCGAAATCGAGTGCCATTTGTATAGTTAGATTCATTGTGAAAAGTATCTTTTTTTTTATTTGGTTTGTTTGTCTAATTTGATAAGGTATCTCTTTTATTTTTGAGATGCTTTTATGTTATTTTGTATTTTTTGGGGATGTTACAAGGGAAAAATATGTATCTTTGACATTTACCTATCGTTTGTTTTTTGTTACATAAATTCAATTCATGAGATTTATGAGGGGGTTGTCGTTATGTTATACCTATGATTCGAAGAGAGATATTATTTTGATTTTGATTTGTTTTTGTTTTATTTTATCTTTTAAATAGATAGATAGATATGTATAGATAGACAATTATGTAGGTAGGTAAATACTTACCCATAACTACCTTCTATTATGTGTAATGATGAGAAGAAGATGTAAATGATACCAAGGGTGCAAGGTACCTATGTAGTACCTGCTTGCTGCTGCTACTTACCTCTAGCCTCTATCTATTGCATTTAAGATTATTACCTTTAAATTAAGTGATTGTTATGGTGGTCTTTGTGGTTAGCACTTGAACTATTTATTTTTTTTTCTTTTTATTATTTTTTTTTTCTTCAAGGTTTTGTAAATAGGTATTAAACTTATATTATTTTATTATAATAAAATAGGTATCTATTGAGTTTTTGGAAAAAAAAATTGTCTTGGTGTAATGTTTAAAAATCTTTGGTGGCTATCAGTCAGAGCTTTTTTTAAATATGCACTTTATTTCGTCGAACTAATGTTTTAAAATTAAAAAAAAACTAAAAATTTTCAATTGCTATCAAAAACTTTTAAATTTTTTCAAAAAATCGTTGGGCAAATAAGCAGAATTAGAGTTTTCTAATTTCTTGAAAAAATAGTACGTATACGCCATACATCACTTTCTTCAAATTGATAGTTATTGAGATGTTGTGGGTTAATGTCGCTCCAGAAACGTAGTTTACACCTTGAATACCATAATGTTTCAATGTCTGCAGTTTTTAAGAAAATGAAAAAGTTCTATAGGTCAAGAATTCGAAATTTTTACCCTAAAATATTTTTCAAAAAAAAAAAAATTTTAATCGATAGATAAATTTCTTATCATCAGTTTATTGCGTACTTGTGATTGTTTTCCGTTTCACTAATGTTATGGGTAAATATCAATTTTACGAGTGTTCAAATTCTTGTGGTTGTTTTTTTCACAACAGAAAAAAATTAATCACACAAATGTATCTATTGTTGTTTAATTTTATTTCCTCAATTGTGTTGATCGTCAATTTTTATCAAATCTTTTTATATTAATACAAAATTATAGACCAGTGCCGATGCCTTCAAAAACATTAAAAAGTACAAAAAAATCATAGTAGGATGAAACCCATTGGAAAAGGAGGGGAATATGATAAGAATGAAAGGAAAAATAAATTACGGGCGAGCCGAGTTCGGGAAGTGGGTGGGTTGAGTTTTTAGTGGTAAAAAATGGTATATCTCGATTTCCGACAAAACTACAAATCCTATAGAAAAAAAATGTATGGCAAAGTTGTAGGTAATAAAAAGATCTACAACTTTTGTATCAACAATTTTTTCACATAACCTCAAAATTTATGTGAAAAATTCAAAAAACCGAGTTTTTGGTTTTTTATTTTTATCTTTTTCAAAAACAAAAATTTTTCTACGAAATTTGGTGAAAACTTACCTTATTATGTCCCAAATACACTGTAATTTATTTGATTTAAAATATTAATTTGTTCACCTTATTTTGACATAATACCAAAAAACACCCTAATTTTCAATCGAAAATTCACGTGTCAAAATATCAGCTTTTTTCAAAAAGTCGGTGGGCATTTCGGTCGTTAAAATGTCTATTTTCTGATGGTGTAAAAAAAATTTACATTAGTATACTATAGAACATGTTCTAGTAAAATTCAAAAAATGAAAAAAGCTTGAATTCGAAAAAAAAATTTTATCATTGTTTACAATTTTGGCCTATTTATTCAAATTTACACTTTAATTATTAAAAAAACGTAAGATTAATCAATGTTACATGAAATCTTACGTTTTTTGAGTAATTAAAGTGTAAATTTGAATAAATAGACCAAAATTGTAAACAATAATAAAATTTTTTTTTCGAATTCAAGCTTTTTTAATTTTTTTAATTTTACTAGAACATGTTCTATAGTATACTAATGTAAAATTTTTTTTTACACCATCAGAAAATAGACATTTTAACGACCGAAATGCCCACCGACTTTTTGAAAAAAGCTGATATTTTGACACGTGAATTTTCGATTGAAAATTACTGTGTTTTTTTGGTATTAAGTCAAAATAAGGTGAACAAATTAATATTTTAAATCAAATAAATTACAGTGTATTTGGGACATAATAAGGTAAGTTTTCACCAAATTTCGTAGAAAAATTTTTGTTTTTGAAAAAGATAAAAATAAAAAACCAAAAACTCGGTTTTTTGAATTTTTCACATGAATTTTGAGGTTATGTGAAAAAATTGTTGATCCAAAAGTTGTAGATCTTTTTATTACCTACAACTTTGCCATACATTTTTTTTCTATAGGATTTGTAGTTTTGTCGGAAATCGAGATATAACATTTTTTACCACTAAAAACTCAACCCACCCACTTCCCGAACTCGGCTCGCCCGTAATTTATTTTTCCTTTAATTTTCATCATATTCACCTCCTTTTCCAATGGGTTTCATTCTACTATGATTTTTTTTGGTTTCAAAAATTATCGACCCTGTGCCTACGTTCTGTAACTTAGTCGAGAACTTCTCGCATCGAAAAATTTTGAAACAAAAATTCCATACGTTTCTCTATTTGGAAAAATAACCTGTGTCTGTATCTCGATGTGAGAAGCACCCCTGTAAATTTTTTATTCCATTGGAATTATTGGAAACTGTCAAAAAAAAAGAAAATATTTGTACCTTTGGCCATCAAACGTCATATAGACATAGTTTTACAATAAATATCCCAAGGCTCGGTAGTCCGAAGGTAGAGCAGTCGGTCAGTGAGTGGAGGGTACCGAGTTCAAGTCGCAGTTAGGGCATGTGTTTTTTTCTTTTTTTTTTTTTTTAATATTCTTTTTTTTATTTTAAAAATTTAAGTGATACAAAAATAAATTACCGTGAACACTATTTTAGAAGTAACATCTCTTATTTAAAGCAAGATTATCAAATTTTTTTTCAAATATCTTACTTTCTCGCATTCTTTTTGCTTGTGAGTAATTTTGGCAGTTCAATCGAGAAATTATCTCGATAATTTTCTTACAGACACAGTTTTATTCACATTTTTCCAGTCTGTCTAGCATTTTGATTCAGAAATGTTTCAAGGCAAGAAAATTTTGTTTATAGAAACAAACGAATGTGAGAAAATGATTTTTGTGTCGATTCACATTATTTTTGTTTCGATTTGCGTGTTTCATGCGAGAAATTTCTCGATGCGAGAGTTACAGAACGTAGGCACTGGTCTATAATAAAAGAATAAATTTAATATTTTTTAATTAACAAATTACCCAGCAAAAATTTTTATGAATGTTCACTAAACGTCCAGTTTACGTGAAGAATATTTATTCGAAAAACATTCACTTTTCTGGATCAAATATGAATATCTGAACAAAGATTCAATTTTCCTTCACATACATAATGTGAATGCTCACAAGTAAAACCTCAAAAAAGGTATATCTTGGGTGCGTTCACGCTTATTCACATTTAGTGAATGTCCTATTTACGTTCGCTTAAGTGGACGTTTAGTGAACATTCACAAAAATGTTTGCTGGGTTGGTACATTAAAATACGACGTATACACGGTTAAAAATTCTGGAGTATTTTTTAATATTTTTTGGTTTACATATAGATCTACACCAGAAATGTATTAAAATTCAATACATGACAAATATTAAAATTTTTTAGTTAATACAAAATGTATTAAAATTTAATATAGTTGTATTAAAACGTAATACAATTTATAAGTTTTATTTAAACGTAATACAATTTATATTAGAATTTAATACCAAATTTATTAAATTTCAAGTATTGCATATTAAAATTTAATCTTTTTATATTAATTTCTATTAAGAATTTTATTAAAAGTCAATACAAAAATATTTCAATTCAATACCAAATGTATTTAAAGTTAATAAAATGTAATATTTTCATAAATTCATTACTGAAAATAAATATTAATCATAAATAATAAAATAATGGTGATATTATTATATCTGTTGCACAAACTGTGACATGTAAAGTCTTACTGCCGATCAAAATTCATCTGCAAAACACAAAGCGCCTTCAAATTAATACAAATTTACAGTTTTTGATTTAATTTTTTTTTTGTTAGAAAAGGTGCCTCAAACAATGGATTTTTTCTTTTTTTAAAATGGCTGCTGGCGTCCACAGTACACATAAAAAGGTATATTACCGAACTGACATTGGTAGCCAAATTGTCAAAACATGACAATTAGGCGACCAATGTCAGCTACCGTAATTCTTAATTGTTTAAATTACCGACGAAAAACGCACAAAAACCGAAAAACAACGCACACCACTAATTTTTTAACAATTATTCACTATTTTCCGCGAAGAAACACGAAGAAAATTTGTTAATTTTTAATTTATAATTTTTCAAATGACATTTTATAAATTAAAACAAAAACAAGTTTCCTGTTTACTGCGATTGAAATATAAAAATTAAAGGCCGACCTGAAAGTTTGGTGGCCATTTTTGACAAACAAATTTTGACAACGTTCGGAAGATATTACCTTATTATGTGTACTGTGGATGGCGTCGCGTCGTTTGATTAAAATTTAATATTCTTGTATTACAATTTAATACTTTTTATATAAATTTGTATTATATTTTAGTACAATTATATTAAAATCTAATACAGTGGTATTAAAATTCAATACAAGATTAGAATTAAACACCTCCGTGGCCACGGAGGTTATTTTCTAATAATTTTTGTATTACAAATAATAAACTTAATACTTAAATATTGAAATTTAATACAAAAAAGATTAAAAATAATTTTAATATTTTGAAAGTATTAAAATGTAATATTTTTTGTATTGAAAATTGCTTTAATACAAGAGATGTATTAAATGTGTTAACTGTGTATGTTTTAGATTTTAAACTATTATATTCGCGATTACACATATTTATTTTAATTTACTAAACGCGGTAAGTCCATTAAGTAAATTAAAACGACCATAGACAACAAATTTAAAAGTCTTCTTGAGTTTTATGATTTTTTTTTTTTTTCATTTTTAAGTATTTAAGGGGCAAAATATTAATAAATTTGAAATACATATGTATATATTTTAATAAGAAAAAAATGTTAACAAAAATTTTGTAGTTCAAAATTTCATAAAAAATATTAAGCACTTCTGCTTTAAGGTTAACAGAATTTATAAGAAACTTAAAAATTTAAAATAAAAATAGTCAATTTATTCACCTTATATTTTAATAGGTACCTATTAATTTTTGTCAACTTTTTATTTTTGAAACTTAAAATTAGTAGGTACACACCTTTATTAGTCTCAGTAGTTAAATTTTCCCACAGTGAATTAAGATTTAAAAAATTTTATTTTCACCTTACTTTGAGAAAAACAAAACATTTTTCCCTTAAGTTCAATATTTAAAAATGACCTTTTATCATTGCTCCATTGTGCGACGATGTGCATAAGCTTAGATTGATTTCTTTTTTTGTTTAATGACGCTGTTTCCTTTTTTTAAGACAATCAAAATAAATTAAAAAAAGTAAAATGTATTCTCCTTTACCTGTAAATTTAAAAATTCTATTTAAACCCCGATTCTCCCCCACAGTTACAAAACTTGTGAGAGTCACAAAAGCATTTATTCTTCGTTAAGTTGTTGTAAATTGTGAGCTGCTCTATATATATTGTTATATAATAGATAGGATCCACATTCTTACTCGATCTCCAAAACCAATTATATTCACACTCGCGGATTTTGCACAAACAAAGACCACTGAGTGTTAATTTTAAAACTTGTACATTTTCTCCAACTCCATCTTCTGCAAAGACTGAGTTGGAGAACAATTATAGTAAATCACTGATAACATTGGCTTAGACCCAACTTCTGCAAAGAATGGGATGAGCAGCAATAAATGAAGAACATCAAATTGGCTTAGCAACTAAGCGACGCCAAAAACATAGTGGAGCTTTTAATCCCTTGTTAATATCGTTTTCCTGTTCTCGTTGTTAGTAAGCTAGTAGTCTTTTGTTCCAACCAGCGCGCGGTCAAGATTATTATCTATGTTCTCTAAATGTTAAAACCTTTGTAAACTCATATTAAAACAAAACATGTAATAATAAAAATTGAACTATGAATAATTGTAAACTTATTTATGAGAAATAAACATGCAATAAAATTGTTAATAGTATTTAAGTAATACTTGAAGTTGTTTTTAATAAAAAAGGACTCATAAATAGTTAATTATATAGAATGTTTGTGACTCTCACAAGTTGTGTTTGTGTGAAGGATCAGGGTATTAATTTAATTAATTTAATTTATGTAAAATGTACATTGTACAAGTTCATACCCCTATGTAATTTATCTATACTGAATTAAAAATCCCTCGAAATTCCGTGTGATTCTTGAAGCTAATGCTTTAAAATAGTTATAAGTTTCTTGTGTTTTGTATAAACATAAAAGAATACATTTTTTCACCTAATTTACTTTGTATATGTATGTATGCACTTACATATATAGATATATCCCATAAAATCAAACAAAAATCGTCATGGTATCCAGGTATTTTAGGGTTGCTTTAATATTATTCTTATGCTCTCGTTCTTCTAAGGTCCTCGAGATAAAAGTATCAAATTTCAAAATGAAAAGAAATACAAAAAAAAAAAAAAAAAAACAAATATGTATCTCTAATCAGTCAGAAGTCCTTCGCGAAGATAAATTCATTGTGTGCCCTTCCATCATCATCGTCATTCTAAAGGAAGTCGATGGTCTTTTCACCCGAAAATCGGTAGTTCCCTTTTTCTATAACATCTTCATGCCCAAAACAAAGAACTAAACAAACGACAAAAAAAAAAATTATAATAAAATTGATAATGACGAGACGATTAATTCTTTGAGGCATTCGAGAGACCAAGGAGACAAGAAAACTGTAACAAGAACAATAATAATCAAACCCCTATACGGTCTATTGATTTTGAGTCCTTGCTTTGGCCCCTCTCTTGTGATGATTTTGGGACAGTTTTTTTTTTTCTATATTCCGGGTATATCTACAAACTATGAACCATCAGGTAACCTCTTCCCCGGAAGTGCTAGATATATTCAGATATATTCTGGTGAAAACAATAGCTAGTATAATGAAGTTTGATGTTAATACCTTGTCAATATAGGCGCAAAGGACACATCGACCTCCACAATGCCATAAGGGGTCAATCTTTTGGATATTTTGATGAGATAACAAGATATCTTTTTCTTGTTCTTTATGTAGTTGTAATGGTCCTTCTGAGAATGAAATTAGTCCAACTGTCATTGTCACATAAATGTTCAATGTTTCTTGTGGTTTTGTTTCATTCAAATTTTGTTTTTTTTTCATCATGTGACGATTACTTCCCCAATTCTATATCAGAGAAGCTTCAATTAGACCTTGTTTGTTCTTTAAATGCATTCCAATTATTCTTGAGAAAGGATAGAGAAGACATACGAGTACATCACATGACATGAATAAATCAAAACTTTAACGAGTAAATTCCGTTGCTCTGTTCCTTTGCGTTTTGTTTTATTTGAAAAAAAAAGACTAACTACATCGCATGCAAAAGTGCAATATTCTGGGTGAAATTTCACATGGTAGAGGGTAATTTCGGTTTCGCAAACATCTGCTATGAGGCATTTAAAGTTTTAAGTGAAATAAACATCAAAAAGACTCCCTCGTATTTTTTTCTTCGTTAGGAAGTCCTTCGATATGAAGTTAAATGATATGCGGAATGTTTCCATATTACCTAACATGCAAGTGGATAGAGAGTTCAGTATGCATATTGGTAAAGTTTTATTATTGAGTTTTGGTTATTGGTTCTGATCTCATTATTTGATAAGAACTTTTTTAAATTAGAAAATATAACGTGATGGTTATGAATGGTAGTTATTAGCGGTAGCCCAAAAGAATATATTGAGGTAGTCACTTTGTCCTTTTTATGTTGAAAACAAAAAGGAAGGAAGTGAAAACCATAACAAACAATCAATATGACAATTAATTACAAATGTAAAAACATAATTTGACTAGAGAGAGTAAATTATGAATCCAAGGATTTCAAAACATAGAGATATGCAGAAAGCTGCATTATGAAATTTCAAGCTCATTCTGAATAAAATACACAGCTAATTCAACGAAAAATTTCCCCCAAATTTTTGGTTGATTATGATTAGATATAATTTTAAAGATTTTGTTGTCAAAATTTAAGTATTTTTTTTAAATGAACTAATAAATATAATTATATTTTATAGAAAGGTATTGAATGTAATTTGGAAAAAAAAATTCTTTTGGAAAGTAAGGTTCAATAATAACTTTATTGAAAAGCATAATTTTAACAACAAAGTTTTGTTGGATGTTATTATAATAGCACAGGCAAGATAATTTTATTGGTAATAAGTCTTACTTTTGTCATTTTTTGTTAAAATGAATAAAAATAGAGACTTTTATGATAAGGACAACCACCCGAACACATTCCATGAAAAAAATTTTGTCCCGCGAAAAATGTATGAAATCACATATTTTGACTAATTTGCCTTATAGATCAGGCATCAGTTTAGAAGATTATATGGATCTCAGAGTACGTACCTATGTTACCTAAATAAATACGCTAAATAAACGAAGAAAATATAGACGGGAATTTTGGCTACTTGAGGAAACGCTTAAGACATTAACCCTCTATAACATATAGTATACCACAGGCAACAAACCGAAAAAGATGGCCCAAAATCTGTAAAAAACATATTTTTATTCTTTTAAAGCTTCTTACATAATCTTTAAGAATTGATTTATCGAAATAATGCGCCATATTTCTAATAAATACCACTAATAGTTTTTAATTGGCAGTTAATTTTGAAAGTTCGGCTTCTTTTGAAAATAAGCAAATTTGTGTAAAAAATACGAAATCCAGAAAAAATATTTATCCTGCATAAACTAACGGGGTTTTATTTTTGGATTTTTGAAAAGTGCCTAAAAATAAATATTAGATAGTTTTTTATTTGAATTTCTGCATTTTTGTATAAAAATAAATTATTTAAACTTATTTTTGTACTCCCTAAATATCGAAATAACCAAGTAAATAATGAATTTATTGAATTTTTAAAAATTACGTGTTTTATTATAGGTAAAGCCCTGTCGATTGACATTATTGATTTTAAAATTTACGATGTTGGGTTACAAAGGGTTAAAACGCAAGTGTCAATGCGAGCATTTGTTTTTTTTTGTATTTGACAATTAAGGTCCAATTTTTTCACCCTCCATTATATTTAAAGGATCCATTAAAAATAAGAAAACTGTCAAATCGCATACAAATTTTAAAATTTCCCTTTTTTAATGACGGGTTTAAATTAAATAGAGTGTGAATAAATTGGGCCTAAAATTTGTACTAGTTTTAAAATAAAATAAATGAATCGCGAATATTTGTTTGAATTGCACGAGTAGGATGTCGAATTCGACGAGTGTGTTGGACAAATACGATATGAAATATTTTTAATTCAAATCAGTCAAATTTTCGAGTTTGAGAAAAAAATTTTCCTCAAGACAAGATTTTTCTTTACTCAAGTGACAGCCCTATTATTAAATAAAGCGGAATTCTGCGCATGTTTTTTTTTACCAAGAAAACTTCCGTTTTAAATAGAACGACAAGCCAAGCAGAACCCCCTTGCAAAACAAAAAAAAAAACACTTTTTAAAATTTTATCCAAATCCATCGAGTGAGATATCAAAAAATTTTCTATTTCAGGTTTATTCATTTTTGAAAACCAAAAGTTACGTTCTTACATTCGGAGGCAGAAGATATCTGCGGACCAAAGTCTGATAACAAGTTTTGGTGTACAGATATGAGTTTACAGTGAACAGGCCTATCCATTTAGGTATACAAAACTATACAATTTTTACTTGCGATATATGTACTATATATCAAGTTATGCATTCGTACAAAAAAAAAGTTGAGATAACATTTTTCCATGACATTACGATGGTAGACAACGCCAAAAAAGTGGGTCCCGGAAGTCCGTCTGTCTGTCTGTCTGTATAAGGAGCTACAGCCTAAACGGATGGACCGATTAATGTCAAACTTGGTATGTAGCGTTATTTGGAGACTCTATAGAGGGGTTTTTGGAATTAATTTTTTTGGACCAAAAATAACGGCTCTAACGATTTTGTTTAAAAAATTCAAATGTTAGTTTTAAGCTAAGGTCTATCTTTCAATGAAATATTTTTTTTTGAAAATCATTATTAACGGTACCTGCCATAGAACCAAGAATAAAATTTTGAAAAAAAATAATTTTTGGATTTTTAAACAAAATTTGAAAAATCAAATTTTCGAAAACGGGACATTGAATTTTTTTGAAATTTTGTTTTTAGATGTTGATTAGTGATTTTACAGAATGGCATACCAATTTTATTTTAAAACTTTTTTTCCAAAAAACTATTTATAAAAAATTAGTTTTTAAAAAAACGGCTCTAACGATTTTGAAAATTTTTTTCTAAAAATGCATCTTAATATATCAATCAAAACTGCTTACTTGGTTTGGAGGGCAATTTAATTTCAGATTTTATTTTATTTTTTTTTTTTAAACGAATTTTATTTTTTTTTTCAGATTTCTATATAAAAAGTCTTAAAAATTTAAGCAACTTTAACTCTAAGAGGATTTCTAGGATTTTCGAGAAATTGCCGAAAAAAATGCATACAAAAAAAATTTCTCCAATTTCATCGAGAGATATCAAAAGAAAGGTCTCTTTATGCTCTATTTATAACTGAAAACTAAAAGTTTCTTGGAGGTCTGATTGCTGAGTTATTTGCATCCACACTTTTTTTGTTTCTTACATTCGGAGGAATATATCCGCGGACCAAAGTCTCGAAACAAGTTTTGGTTTACATAAATATGAGTTCACAGTGGATAGCCTTATCCATTTAGGTAATCAAAACTATACATAATTTTTTATTGGATTTTCGTGTCAAAATCAAGGTTTAACCCCTTAAGGAAATGAATGCATTTTAACAAATTTTCTCCAAATTCATCGAATGAGATATCAAAAGAAAAGTCTCCTTAAGCTCTATTCATATCTGAAAACCATAAGTTCCTTGAATTCCTATTAAGAATTTGATAATAATTTTAAGGAGTAATAGGGTTTAGAATCATTGTAAGTCAATGGGCAGATTCAGAAACGTAAGGGACTAAATATTTAGGTAATTTCTCGGTCTCTGATTGGTCAACTGTCAAAAGAAATCCTTCCAATTTAGGTAATTTTATTAGAAAGCTAACTGGAAAATTAGGCAAGAAAATTTTCCATAAAAATTTAGGAAAGTTTTTTTTGTCAATATGACAGCTGATTGGTTTTAATTACGGAATTACGTGTGAAAAACGAGTAAAAAGTGCGTTACCGGTTATAATTAGTAGGTATTAATAATTTATTAAAGTAAAGTGAAATTTTGTAAATCTATAAAATTCTTAAGTAAATTTCGAAATTTGATAATAACATCATATTCAAACTAATTTAGTCAAGTTACTCAAATTTTTTGTCAGAAAAAGACGTTGCCTAAATATCTAGTCCCTAATATATTTCCTGAACGTGCCCAATATAATGAGTTCCAGAATTTTTTCATTTTCATACCTATTTCAGTGAATGAGTTCCACTCTTTGTTTAACGTTAATGGTCATAACTCTTTCTCTTTCTCTTTATCAATTTTGTCCGAAATCGTTTGTAGGTACCTACTTTATGAAAGGAAATTCATCAAAAAATTATAAACATTTAATAGCAAGTATAAAACTATCACAATATCTAAGTACTAGATGTTACAAATCAATGACACCTTTAACAATGCTCGAACAATCTAATGTCTTTCTTTGGGATAAAAAAAAACGCCAAGCCCAAAACATTGATCTCAATCTCAGCCGATTCGTGACAGCTCTCACACCTACTAAATAAATCTAGACCAGTGCCAATCCGGTTTTCAGAGGGCAAAAGTTGAACAAATTATTAGCAGCATAAGGGTGGTGGGAAAATTTAGGATAAATGGTATATGAAAGGGGAAAAATAAATTGCCCACAAAAAAATTGGGGGAAAGGGGGTGGGTGGGCGAAAAAGTGGGGTGGGTGTCAAAAATCATGGTTTTTTACGATTTCTTTCAAAACTAGACGTCCAATCGAAAAAAGTCAAATGCAAAAGTTGTAGGTAATATAAATGTCTACAACTTTTACTCAAATAATTTTTTTCTATAACCTCAAAAATATTGGAAAAAATGCAGAAATACGATTTTTTGATTTTTTATTTTTATCTTTTACAAAAATGGTTGGATTTTAACAAAACTTGGTTAAAAACTACTTTGTTATGTTTTATTTCTATTAAAAATGTTTTTTGAGCAAAAAGTGAATTTTTGGATTTTCGACGAATTTAATTTGAAAAAATAGCCTATTTTTCAATCAAAAAAGTTACCGAAAAAATTTTTGATTTTTGAAAATTTTGGAATGCAATTATTTAGCTTAAAACCGGTTTTTAAACATTGTGTGGAAAAACTATACTTTTGTTTTAGAAAATATTGAGAAAAATTGAAAAAGACAAAAAAACGATTTTTAAGATTGATTTTTCCGTAAATGACAGTAATATTGGCGAGAAATAATTTTCCATAGATACCAAATTATACTTTTCTAATGGTCATTGGCCTTTTAAATTTGATTCAAGCACTAGAACAGCTCTTACGTGCAAAGTTTTTGAGATATTGAATTTTGAACGACCAAAACACTATTTTTCTGATTTTTGGCATGGTAATATGTCAAAAACGTGATGTGATAGAATTTTTCGGACTTCAGATTCGAGCTCAGCGCACAAAAAACTATAAAAAAATATACTTTGATTTCTATAAAAAAAAACTTTTTGACTAGTGAATTCGAACAAGGCATTCGATTTTTTCTTCCCTGTTCGAATTCACTATTAAAAAAGTTTTTTTTTATAGAAATCAAAGTATATTTTTTTATAGTTTTTTGTGCGCTGAGCTCGAATCTGAAGTCCGAAAAATTCTATCACATCACGTTTTTGACATATTACCATGCCAAAAATCAGAAAAATAGTGTTTTGGTCGTTCAAAATTCAATATCTCAAAAACTTTGCACGTAAGAGCTGTTCTAGTGCTTGAATCAAATTTAAAAGGCCAATGACCATTAGAAAAGTATAATTTGGTATCTATGGAAAATTATTTCTCGCCAATATTACTGTCATTTACGGAAAAATCAATCTTAAAAATCGTTTTTTTGTCTTTTTCAATTTTTCTCAATATTTTCTAAAACAAAAGTATAGTTTTTCCACACAATCTTTAAAAACCGGTTTTAAGCTAAATAATTGCATTCCAAAATTTTCAAAAATCAAAAATTTTTTCGGTAACTTTTTTGATTGAAAAATAGGCTATTTTTTCAAATTAAATTCGTCAAAAATCCAAAAATTCACTTTTTGCTCAAAAAACATTTTTAATAGAAATAAAACATAACAAAGTAGTTTTTAACCAAGTTTTGTTAAAATCCAACCATTTTTGTAAAAGATAAAAATAAAAAATCAAAAAATCGTATTTCTGCATTTTTTCCAATATTTTTGAGGTTATAGAAAAAAATTGTTTGAGTAAAAGTTGTAGAAATTTATATTACCTACAACTTTTGCATTTGACTTTTTTCGATTGGACGTCTAGTTTTGACAGAAATCGTAAAAAACCATGATTTTTGACACCCACCCCACTTTTTTGCCCACCCACCCCCTTTCCCCCAATTTTTTTGTGGGCAATTTATTTTTCCCCTTTCATATACCATTTATCCTAAATTTTTCCACCACCCATATGCTGCTAATAATTTTTTTATTTTCAAAAATTATTGGCACTGGTCTAATCGTGTTAACAAGACTTTCAACAAAACAATCCCCATGTCAAAAAAAAAACCCATCAAAATACCATCAGTAAGTTGAGTTTCCACCATTTCAACCTGACACATCATTTACACTCGAAGAGTAAACATCAGAATACATAACAAACTGATTGCAACACAACACCCAAGATGGAACCACCCATGGATCATGGATACGACTCCTTGTGTATAGAAGATCGCCAGTATAACGATTGTCTTTAAGCTACGTTAAAGACCTGACTCTGTGAACAAAATAAAGAAAAAAAATTAAGAAAGAACAAAAAAAAAACTTCTTTGAAAATGTTTCCATCAATTAAATTATTGACAGCTGATCATAAATTCTACATGATTAAGCTTTGAACATAAATCTTCGATGAGAAACGTGCGTTCGTTCGATAGGCTTACTTTATTGACCAGTTTGTAGGTGATATTTGACCCCTTTTCTTTTTCTTTATAAGAAAAAATGAGAAATATCCTTTAAAGGATATTAAATCAAAACAAAAATAAAAATGGCGGAAGTAAAAGAGGAAGTTCTAACACTGAATGCATTTATTCTAAAAAACCGTTTTGTGAAGAATAAATCATGCAAATTTTGACTTAAATCTCACTCCTTTTCCATCCAACCACGACCGCACACATTAAATTCAATTAATAAACCATCGCGAGAGGCGCGAGGATATTGTGTGAATTGTGATTAATGACTGGCAATAAAACCTCATTTCGTCTGACAAATATTCTCAATCACCTGCCCATAAATCAGCACAACCTGTCAAGATTCACACAATAACAAGGCTTGGGTCTTTGAGCCGCAATATGTGCTCTCAAAAAATAACCTAAGTGAATGAATATGATGGAGGCAAAGTATGTGCGATGGCGGAATCCCCGCCGATAGTTTTCTTATATAAAAATTTCCAACGTCCATGATTTGGCCACGATTATACACTATTACACGAGGAGAATTTCAATTAAATTCCAGGCGTTAGAGAGATTGATTGAAACCAAGACCCCAAAGGGGAGATGTCGAAGCACGAATACGAAAACCACCAACCAAGTCGTTGTATTATCCACTAATTGATGCTAATTACACAGTTGCCGTGTAATTGTGATGTATCACGATAACGTGTGTTTCGTATCTACATATGTATAGGGAGATATAAATACGTGTGGCAAAAGTTATGACTCCATAGTTAGGTTCGGCTTGAAGAACACCTCTGGATGGCCACACAGAAGACAAGGAATGATGACGACAACGACCCCTCTTTTTGAGGTCCGGGAGAGGGCACCAGCGATGTGTGTTAATAGTTAATAATTTTTACTCGAATCGTTAATCATTCAATTTTCACGTCTCTTTGGTTGAACAGCGGGGGAGCTGAAAAATGTGTGCTCAACGGATAAAAGAGACTCTTTTATGGTTGTTGGTGGTTCCGTATATAGAGATGGTATAGGTATAATGCTTTCTCTTGTAAAGGATGAGCATGATTTGGTATACAAGTAAAATATAGGCCTCTGACGTTAAGATTCGCCTGCGAAAAATCTGAAGTTCGGAGACATAGCGTCACCTCAGGCAATCATAAGATAGGTTTAGTAATATAGGGTAAAGCGAAATCGAATGATGGATATGAATTCGCGGTGGTTAATTTTAAGGTTATAGACTTTTAATACAAATTATGGGGAATGTTTTAAAGAACGATTTAATGACTTGATTTTATCGTCTGCGCTCTAGGTAATTGTGTCGCATATATTCCCATTTTATAAACTTTGTTTTACTCATGTCACTTGTGTGGATCAGAATCAAAACCCATTATATCCACTTTTCAAAAAAAATTACTTAGGTATAAGGTTTTGTTTCTATTATTCAAATACATACGTTGCGCCCAAGTTTGAGTCTCTAATTAAATTTTTTGGCGTAGAAATCAGACCCCAAAGTTAAAGGTTAATTTCAAAACCCATTTTATCCACTCGAGTTTTTGTTTCAAAACCCATTATATCCAAACAATTTTATTCGCATCAAAGTCCATTATATCCATTCAAAATATAATTACTAAAATTAATTTGAAATTCAAAAACCATTTTATCCATGGGATGAGATTAGATGGGAATATCCGAAAATTTATACGGATTTTTGAAAAAAAAAATGTTCGGCATTTAGGATTGAATTTATTTGTTCAAGAAAGCAGGCGTAGTTAAAAAAAGGAAATAAAGTCTTCTCGTTTTTAATTGAGTTTTTTTGCATGCCATATTTTCTTATTTTGGTCTGAAATTCAGAGGTGATTTTCAAAATCCATTCTATCCATATTTGTTTTGGGTATAACTCTAAAACTAAAACCCTCAGATCACGATTTCTGGACTTAAACTGTACACCGAAAAAAAAAAAACAATATCAATTTAACATTTCTTAAATATCAAATTAACATTTTTTAAATATCAGCCAAAAATGCTCTATAAAATGTGTTTAATGATATTTAAAATGTTAAAACAACATTTTTATTATCAGGATGATATTTAAATGTCACATTTTGGATTTTTTTTTGATATTTTATTATCATTTTTTCATATCAATTTTTCATTCCAAATTATTGAAAAAAATAAAATAAAAAATTGTTAATGCGTACTAATTTAAAGGCGCTTTGTGTTTTTTCGAAGTAAAATGTATGATTTAGTGAGAAAATTTTATCGGCACTAAGATTTTACTTCACATAGTTTGGGAGCAAATAACAAAACAATTATATCACCTATAATAGAAAAATAATATCACCACTATTTTGTAAAGAATATTCACTTTCAGTAATGTTTTGAAAAAAAAAGAAAGAAAATACTTAAAATAATAAATATAATAAAAAAGAAAAAGAAAGAAATAGGTTTCATTATAATAAACTAAAACGTAAAATCTAGTCAACACTGATATTTTAATTGTCAAAGTGAAATTTCCACCATCCACTTAAACTTTAAAAAATGTCAAAATGATATTTTTATTGTGAAAGTGAAATTTTTACTATCCACCTAAAATTAAAAAATGTCAAAATGATATGATAAAATATTAAAATTGATATTTTAATTGTTGGACGACTTTTGTCACTGAAAAATGTTAATTTGATAGCTGTTATTATCAAATTTTTTTTTCGGTGTAAGGAATCCTAATTGAATCCATCCTGCATTTAAAAAAGTATACAAAAAAATGTTTCGTTTACGAGATACAAGTTTTTCTCGATTTACTCGAAATCAAAAAAAGTGGATAAAATGGGTTTTGATTCTAATCCAAACAATTGTAATACATTTATTGTTATAATAACCTGATTTTATTTTTTTTTTTAAATTAAGAATAAAATTCCTTCAGCTTTTAGCAAATAGTATCTATACACTGAGGGAAAAAACAACTTAAAATCAACGAAAACCACGTTGATTCAACTATTTTTCGGAATGATTTTGCGTTGAAGAGGAAAATTTTAAAATCAAAGTAGAACATCGTTAGTTTAAAGTGGTTTACCGTTATAAAACATCTTCAAATCAATGTTCTTTCAATTTAAAAAAAAAAGCATCAATTTATTAAAAAAAAAAAAGAAAAAATGGGCAGCCGCTGGGGATCGAACCTACAACTCTTGGGTTACAAGGCGAATGCTTTACCAACGTGTTATCTCACTGTTGAAAATTAGAGTGATAAAATGCAACAAAAGCTGAAGTCCGACAAAAATAAAAAAAATTCTTACGTTGTTTCAATTTTATTTTGAAGAAGTTTCATGTTAATTTTTTCAACATTAAATCAACGTTGAACATTTTACATTTTACGTTGCGTTTTTTCCCTCAGTGTACATATAAATAAAATTTCAGTTTAAAAACTCGGCAGATCCCTTCAACTCGGAAAGAAACCTTCTCACCAAGAATTTTACTAACCAAACTTGATAAGGGTATCCTATCATTTTTTCATCATTTCATTTCCAATTATGTCATCAAATGAAACATTGGGTGTTATGCGAAATACTTTATCTCATAGTCTCAAATCCCATTATATTGAGCTTTTGCTAGAGAAATTGTTTCGAGACAAATCTCACAAAAATTAGATCGATCTGATTTTAGAAATTTATCTCATTTGAAAGATTACCGTAGGCAAAAAAAAAAGCTTTGTCTCATTCAAACAAGGTAAAGCTCGTAAAATGTTGAGACTGAAAATTGGCTGTCTCAGCAATCACAATGGCTGAATAAAACTCAAAATTCTTTTTTGAAATTAAAGTAACAAGTAATTAATTTTAATTATAATAATAATAATTTCCATTTTAAGAAAATTTTTTTTCAGAACCGTTTTTTTAAACTTTTTTTTATAAATAATTTTTTGAAAAAAAAAATAAATTTGATTTTTCAAAAAAAATTTATTATTTTTTTAAAAATCCAAAAATAAATTTTTCGAAAATTTTATTTTTGGCTTATATTAAAATTATATAAATGCTTTTGTACAAAACATTTCGTTGAAATCGAATTAGTAGTTTCGGAGAAAACTAAATTTAAAAAAATCGGTTCTATGGCAGGTACCTTTAATAAAATAATTTTCGAAAAAAAAAAGTTTTCATTAAAAGCCTAACAAAAAATTAACATTTTATTTTTTTTTAACAAAATCGTTGAAGCTGTTTTTGAGGTAATTCAACGAAAATTGGTACATGACAGGTAGGTTGTTTTTGGTCCAAAAAAATTAATTCCATTAACCCCTCTGGAAAGTCGCAAAAAACGCTACCTACCAAGTTTGATGTTGATCGGTCTATCCGTTTAGGCTGTAGCTTCGTATATTATAGCCGGATCACTTTTTTGGCATTCTCTATATCATCGTTGTGTGATGATTGTTATCTCAACTTTTTTTTACGAATTATATCGCAAGTAAAAATTGAATAAGTTATTAGAAACATTTAAAAACATTATTTGAAAAAACAGTTGAAGAAGTTGATTTTTCAAAAAAAAAAAAAATGTAATTTTATAAAATTATGCTCATGAAGAAAACGGTTCAATGACAGGTACCGCGGGTCACCAAATATTTAACTTTATGAATTAAAATAGTTTCTTTCATTCTTTCGTTATTAAGGAAAGTAAATTTTTAAATTTTGGGTTTAACAGCAGAGGTCATAAAGAATTTACCATATTTTTTATTTTTTTTATTAAGACTCAGCGACAAATCTTTTTTAAGATAGGATACATTTGTTTTAGGCCAATAATAAATACTCAGTACAGGTTATTAATATTGCTTAAAAAAAAAGTTATATATATAAAAAGTCAACAAGAGATTATTTAATAGGACTCAATAATTTTCAAAATGACAATCATTTTTTCATGCTGTTGGTCTCATTTTATATCAAGTTAAATTTAATTGATGTTTTATAAACAAAACTTCATTTACCAAAACTACTTAAACTTACCCTATATTTTCTGTAATACAGAAATATTCAACTTCTAAAGCCTACCCCCTAGAGTGATCGGTCCCAGAAGCACTTGCACACGTCAGTGATGCTCAGCAGCAAAACACAATCAACGCTGAATTCTCTCTGGAAGCATATAAACCAAACAATCTGCCAAAAGACCACACAACAACGTCCCCAACCCAGTCGCAACACCACCGATACTCGATGTCAGGCAACAAATCTTTTGGTGTTAATTCGTGTTCATCCCGCACCAAAAACCAACCAAAGTCTTTAGTTGCGGGATCAGGATTCAGGAATTCAAAAGACTTGATGGTCACATATACTCGTCTTAAGGTAAAACCTATAAGCCATTGCGTCACACACACACTCGCATCGTTTTAGTTTTATTTATTGACACCCGATGCGCGCCATGAAAGAAGTTAACATTTGATTTATGTCCTCGTAATTGTTGGTTTTCTGTTAACAATTTGCAGCAATTTGCCGTCGCAAAATGCAAAAAAAAAATAATACCCAAAGTAGATTTAGGTATATCTCTAGAAATAAAAAAAAAAATATGTATGCTCATAAGTAAGAAAAGAAGTCCCGGTAAGATTATAAA
Organism: Episyrphus balteatus; assembly: GCF_945859705.1. Lineage (NCBI taxonomy): Eukaryota > Metazoa > Arthropoda > Insecta > Diptera > Syrphidae > Episyrphus > Episyrphus balteatus. The sequence continues at coordinate 38,139,803 of NC_079137.1, read as the reverse complement.
ATTTATTATGTTCCATTGGGCTGTCAATAAATTTCAATAAAAAACGTGTTCGACGCGTTAAATTGATTTAAATGGCTCGTGAGCGAAGCAAATAATTTGCAGTTCCTTTTTCCTCTATCTACTATACCAACTCTTAAAGCAGTGTCAAAATGAACAAATTTCTTCGCTGCCGCGCATGAAATCCTTCCTTTTTACCATTCAAAATTGAAAGAAGTCTCAAGTTATAAGGTTCTTGCATAACTTATCGACTGCAATTATAGACACTTTTGCGAACGAGTGCGCGAAAATTGCTGCCGTAATTATGAGAAATATATCGAGTCTTATGGACGTCCATTCAATGAAAATAAAAAAAAAAAACATCTAAATTACTAGTTTTATGTCGTGACTTGTGATATAGTTTATAACTTCATGTTTTCTTAAAGAGTGTGATTATCTGGATAAGATAAATTATATCGATATACATAGATGGCTAATCGATTGATATAATTTATTGCAAATTTGACACATGAAAACGTTAAATTGAAAATCTTGTTAACAAAGTTGAAACTAGATTTTGGATATTTATAACTTTTTTTTTACCTGAAAGTGTAAAATGTAAACTTTACTTATTTTCTCTTAAACTGAAAAATAATGTCACTTTTTGTTATTTGAAATGATTTTCAAATTTTGACTTCAAAGATGAATTGTAATAACTCATTATTGCATCAATTTATTTAAAACTTAAAAGAAAAAATTTCTTTTAACAAGTTTCAACGTCAACTCTTTTGTTTCATCTCATTGAAATTCATACATATTTACACTTATCGGGCGAGTAAAACTAGTAAATTTTATTCTGTTGGTATATATCTGTAACGAAAAACTTAACAAAGTTCTTCTTAGTCGATAGGCTTCTTCCAATCAAGTTCTTCCAATCTTTCAAGTTAAAAAAAAAAGAAAACATTTAAGTCCTAAATTAAATTATTGATTCTATTGGTCGTTTTTATTTATATTTCTTCTTGAAGAATTTCTAGATATGATTCAATGTAATGTAAAAATGTATTCTCTAACTCAAAATGCAAGTGATCACAATATTTTGTAAGAAAAGAAACAATAGGTTTTTTTCCAAAATTACTTATACATGATGCAAACACGAGAGCTTCGAAATACCTTGCGGTACTCATAAGCTTTTGCCCGTAAATTAGGACCATAATAAATAAAAGACTATTGTCTCACTAGTCAGTTATCGGTCATCTGAGGCTGCTAGTCGTAAAAAGAACTGTTATACTTGTATAAACATCAGCTCGTCGTACAAAAAAATAACTTTTTTTCTTACAATGCACTAAAAAATTATTATATTTTTTTCCTGTAAGAAAGAACGTTGTCTTAAAACCGTGGTTTGTTTGCCCAAGGTAAACCCAGGATAGCCCAACATTTTTTTTTCACTAGCCCACCCTTAGTTCAAAAATTATGACAAAAAAAATTTTTTTCAAGTTATACCAAACACTTTTTAGTGTAAAACTTTTCTTTTTACACATTTTTCTCAATAAGCCATGATAATTCCAATAAATTACATCACTGTTTTTCTTAAGCCCACCTTCCTACACCTTTTCTCAATCTACCATGCTTATTCCAACAAATTCTTTCACAACTGCTTTGGTTTATATTTCATAGTTCAAAAATTATACCGCAAAAAACCTAATAGTAAAATTTTGTTGTTTTTCATTTTACTTCAATTAACTATACTTTAATTTTAAGAATTTATCAAGAATTGGAATTGGAAAAACGAATGCAATATTGGTTTTATACGTCTATCTCGAAATTTGAGCGTTTTAGGCGATTTTTCACTTTTCAGACTTCAAAAATTTTGAGGTCACAGGGTGTTTTCATAAACGTCTGCCTAACTTAGTCCTGCGTTAGTTGTGGTCATAAAGTCAGATCTGCGATCGGACTAACTTAGTCAAACTGCAGTTCTGCTGTTCATAAACGTCATTATGTCGTCAACATCGGGCAGATTGCGCAGCCAAAATTTTATTGCTGCAGAACTCACGAAGAAATTTATTTGACTCTTGATTCGATTTTTTTGTTAATACATAAATGTAAATATTAAAAAAAAAAAAGGAAAAGCAATTAATATGTTTAATTTAATTAGGGTGGTGCAAAAAATGTTTCTTTTTTCATTTTTCGAAAAATTTAAATTTTAACGACACAGAAAATTTCTAAATCGTGTTATTTGAGATAATGAGTTTATATTGATTTTTTTCGTATTAGGGTGGCTCTATGTTATCTTCTAAAGTTGCTTGAAGAATTCCAAAGAAATCAAAGTGGATATTGTTTTGACCAAATTATCGAAGAAAAAAAAATTTGCATTAGGGTGTTTAAAAATTTTTTCTAATTAATTAAAAAAAAAATTAATTTTTACTGCAGATAAAGTTTGTAAAACATGGTTTATGAAATATATTGTAAAATTGGGGTGGGTATTTTCGAATAAGGGGGCTCAGAAAAATGGTATATTTTACATTTACGCTTGGAATTCAACCAAATTCAATTTAATTAATTTGACATGAATTTAATATTACTATAGCAAAAAACGCGCTTAACAAACTTTCTGTGTACTAAAAATCATTTGTTTTTTTCAAACGCAAAAAAAAACTTTTTTGAACACCCTAATTAAAAATATTTTTTCCATAGATAATTTGTTTCAAATGTGAACAACTCGGTGTTTTTATTATTTTTTTTAGAAGAAAGTATGTATTTTTTTTTGAGCCACCCTAATGTAACAAGGCTTACAAAATTTTCGTGTTATTAAAAACAATATTTTCGGAAACTGAAAAGTTAATATTTTTTTTCTTTATTAAACAAAACCCATTCTGTGGCCATTTTTTATAATTTTATTCTGACGTTTATGAACACTCACCCTTCAAGCAAACAGGTCCGACCTCGGTCCGAATCCGCTCCGCCTGAGGCGGAGCTGAGTCCGACTTCGGATCAGAAACTGGTCCGAAGGCGGCTCAAATTAGTATGGAAATTATAATCACCGCGAAGTCGATTGCATATGTATTGGTGTGGTGAAAATCTCCATTCCGAGAAAACGGATCCGAAGGCGGACCTGAGCCGGAGCAGCGAAAACCTACCAGAAAGAGGAATAAGAAAGGGATGACATTTCGCATTTGCGACCAAAAAAAGAACAAGATTTATTTTTTTTTCACTGAAACTGTTTTATTTTTTATTTTATTTTGGCAAACGAGATTTTCACAATAAATACAATATAAAATACAATACATTTTTTTCATTTTATTTCATTTGATGCTGCTGCTGTTGTTGGTGTTTTTTTAGATACCCAATCGCATGTTTCACCTTCTAGATTTTTCTTCATCATTAGAGATTACATCTACAACACAAGAAGAAACAACATTTTAACCCAAACACTTTGAGCGATATATAAAACATACCTTTTTTGTTTTCCATATTGTTTATAATTTAATAAAATTGTTTATAATTAATAAACTAACATTATACAAACAACGACACGAGACACGACGCGACCAAACACTTCAACAAAAAAATAACAAAATGACGCTTTGGCTCTTGTTGGCCTTGTCTTTCTTTTCCTTTTCTCATTTTTCACCACGATTCTCGTTCGACTTTGTGTTCATACACAAAAAGTTGCAAGTGTGTGAGTGCAAGCCCGATTTTCGCGGTCTGAGGTCGGAGTTTCTTTGTTGAACTCAGTTTTCTTGCTTGAAGGGCAGTGACTGCTGAAAATTGTACCAACGCAGGCCTGCAAACATTCTGCAGAATTGGTGTGTTCATTAATGCAGCAAAGCAGAAAGACGATTGTACTAACGCAGGTTTCCGACGTTTATGAAAACACCCTAAATGTAAATATTGTAAAAAAAAAATGAAAAGCAAACATATTAATTAGGGTGGTGCAAATTTTTTTTTTTTTTTCATTTTCCGAAAAATTTAAATTTTAATGACGCAGAAAATTTCTAAATCGTGTTTTTTGATACAAATGAGGGTGGCTCTAAAAAATGTTATCTTGTACGGTTGCTTGTGGAATTCGAAAAAATTCAACGTGGATATTATAATAGCCAAATTATCGAAGAAAAAAAAAATTGTCCATTAGGGTGGTTCAAAAACATTTTTTTAAGTTATTGAAAAAAAATAATTTTCACTGCAGAGAAAGTTTTAAAACATTGTGAAATATAATACAAAATTGGGTTAGGTAATTTCAAATTAGGGGGCTAAGAAAAATGGTATATTTTACATTTACGCTTGGAATTCAACCAAATTCAATTTAATTAATTTGACATGAATTTAATATTCCTATAGCAAAAACGCACTTAAAAAACTTTCTGTGCACTAAAAATCATTTTTTTTTTTCAAGCGCAAAAAAAAAACTTTCTTGAACACCCTAATTAAAAATATTTTTTCCATAGATAATTTGTTCCAAATGTGAACCCTAATGTGACACGGTTTATAAAATTTTCGTGTTTAAAAAAAAAATATTTTCGGGAACTGAAAAGTAAATATTTTTTGCTTATTAAACAAAACTCATTCTGTGGTCATTTTTTATATTTTTTTTCTGACGTTTATGAACACTCAGTGACTGCTGAAAATTGCACCAACGCAGGCCTGCAAACATTCTGCAGAATTGGTGTGTTCATTAATGCAGCAAAGCAGGAAGACGATTGTACTAACGCAGATTTCCGACGTTTATGAAAACACCCACACTTTCGGCACAGGAATGTATGTCCAATTTTTATGAAAGAAAATGTTTTTTAAACCTTAAAGGGTACATAAAAATTGTGTTCACTACTTTCAAAAAAAAGAATATTTGTGCGTATTTCGCTTTTGACGACTTTTAAAACTCGTCCATCTCACTGTCATGAACGAGTATTTAAGTATCTCACAGAATTTTAATTTGTTTTTGTATTCACTCCCATTTAAAATGCCATGAAATATCGACTATCCAATTTTAAACACAAACATCTTTACTAATTATCACTCCATACAAACTTCTTAATCCTGTCTGAGATCCGGATTTTTGCGGTGATTATTATCACAAACAAAAATACACCTTACATCCTGATTCACATTCATATTGCAAATAAACTAGAAGTAAAAATACACAAACAGACAGGCGCCTACAACATGAATTAGTCCTTTTGTTCGATTTTCGGGTTCAAAGAAAAGCGAAGTTCCTTACTTAAATCGGATGAAATCATCCTTTTTTTTGGCGTTTCGGTATTCATAATTCCAAATTCGGTGATTGTTATCCATAGACGAGAATGCATTATATTGATGGCGATGCAACTGATATTGAACAAGAGTACTTTTAAAAAGATCTCATTTAAAAGAGATAGAGGAACAAACAAATGTATATATCGAAGACGTCTTGAAATAGATACATTTAATCCTATAATCGTTGTTGCTTCTGCATCTGTGCTGTTTATTTTGAAAGACAGGTAGAAGTGTCTCTGATTTTTCAAAAACCTTAATCAAACCCTTATCAAACATCGTGGATCTGTATGTACTTACTTGCATTTCTATTTTGTATTTATTCCAGTTTCATAAAGACTTACGCCTTTGATCGAGCAACTCTTAATAGCTCTTGCATTGCGCAAAGTTCGCGACAACACATTTCTGACAAATTAGCGATGTATTTCATTCTGTCCATTTTCTCTGTCGACATTTAATTGCATCGAATGCCCATGGGTCTCACCACATTTATATATGCTCCCGCAACTCCTGTTGCTTGACCATTAATTATTACCCACCTCTGGATATAGTATATGTGCCTTTTTCGTTTCACCTTTGAGCCTGTGAGTTGCAGAAATTCATATACGTACTCTGAGCATGCGCAGAGACATATTTCAAGCCCATGTAAACTCACAGAGATACAAAATCTTGTTGAAGGATAATTTATTGCAGCCAATGTCTTGGGTCTAATTGAATATTAACACCTTCGATCTGTGAGGTTGTGTTACTATATGGTGATGATGCTGGACCTTTTTGTTTGGCCCCAGGAGGAAGGATTGTGATTCCACAGAAGCGCGACGGACGTGTATACGGCTCTGCGGCTGATGTTGGCGTGGTTACTTGAAATCGAAAGAAAATTAAAATTGATTTAAGATTTTTGATTTGGAAGCAATTCAATGGTGGTGAATTGATAGTGGTGGTCTTGTTTGGTCAGCATTTTTACTTGGGGCTAAAAAAATGTCTAAATCGATAAAGTAGAATAAAATAACCAGCCAGTTATGATGGAGTGTGGCAATTTAGTAAACAATGCTTGGGGTCATTTTATGAATTAAGTTTCCAGTTGCAACACTTTTGTGCCATTTGATTCGGGCAAAAAGCAAAATGTTAGATTCAACTTTTTTTGTTTTGTTAATTTTTCATTTAACTGATTATTTTTATTTTGTAGTAAGCTATAGCCTGCAACATATCGAATTTGGCTACCCTCAGGCTTTATTCAAAGGAGTAAGACTAGGAGAATATTTGTATATGAGTGTTAAATTTATAAATTTACAAAAATGAAACCTTAAAAAGTTAATTTACAAAGTTTACACTCATAGGTTTATACCATTTCAATAGCAGTTAGTGAGTTTTTCCTTTGAACTGACGATATATTACTTAGTTCTCTTGATAAATGATGCACTATTGTAGCTTCAGAGTAGTTCTTTTTTGCAGTGCAATATTTCTTATTCGAACTTGAGCGAAACAAAAGAGTTGACGTCGAAACCTTTTTTTTTAATTTTTTATTTCTAATTTTTAATTTTATTGATTTCCTGATGGTGGAAAAAAATACCAACAGGTTCAAATATAGGTACCAGTTTTTGTTTATGACCTGATATTTGAATGAATAAGTCAAGAAGTTTAAAAAGGGCTTTAAGCAAAATCATCGTGACTTGGAATACGGAGCTAGGAAACTTCCTGCTTAAGAAAACTTAAGCATGTGTAGATGATATAGTCTTATAGTGTTAAATATTAAGTCCGTAAACAAAGCTTTTTGACTTACAGCAATATTAGCGACGAGTTTGAGACTTTTCAACATTTGGTATCGATTTTCACGAAGTCTCAAATGAAACATTTTAAATCATAATAGGGGAAACGGTATTTTGCTGATTGGGTTTTATTTGTGTACCAGGATGATACAGAAACGAGCAGAGCCTTCTGCTAAAATCTGGATACAAAAAAAATTCTTTGCCATATATCATCAAAATAAAAAAATATAAAGTACAAAATATGCGGAACTCCCTCTTAAAGAAAACATACCGAAAATTAGGGTTGGGTTCGATATCCTGCTTTTTATATTCCCGTTTTTTTAAATCCCGCTTTTAAAATCCCATTTTTCACTATCCCGCTTTTTAAAATCCCGATTTTTATAATCCCGTTTTTTATTATCCCGATTTTGCATGTATTTTGTAAAAAAAAATCAGGATTTTCGGGATTTGACGGGATTTTAAAATGCGGGATTTCAGAAAACGGAATTTAAAAAAGCGGTATTTTAGTAAACGGGATTTTGAAACTTTTTTTCCGGGATTTTCGAAAAACGGGATTTTAAAAAGCGGGATTCCGATACGCTCCCCGAAAATTAACCCATAAATTGATGCTAGAAACGGCTTAAGGACCAACAATCTGACAAAGAAACTTTGGAATTGTTTAGTCAAAACTATGGTAACTATAGTTGCCTTAAGGATAAAATGGTCTCATAACATCATAACACTGATATAAAAGATAATATGTTCTTGTTCATGAAGGAGCAACCAAATACAAAGGTAATATATCCTGCAGGAGCAGGTCCATGTCCACCTCTATAACGTCTGGAGAGCTTTGTTTCTCAGTACACTTCTTGAATTTCTACTTGAAGGTAAGGTTATGGACGCAAAAGTCAATCTGATATTCGTTAACGATAATCGTTGTTTAGATCCTCCAAAAACAAGCTGTTAATGAATTGTTTTTTGTTCAAAAATAAGTTTAAAATGTCCAAAATTTAAAAAAGAAACAACATTTTTGATAGTCTGAAATATTAAAAACGTAAACGAAAATAGAAGCCATTTTAAACAAGAAATAAATACATTCTTTTGTGTCTGGGTTTGGGAAAAGTTCCAGAAAAAGTACTTATATAGGTAAAACTATTTTGGTTCAGAAAAATGAATTTGGTAATTTTTTTTTTCTGTTATATGTAAATAAAAAATCTAAATTTGCACTATTTTGAAGGCGCTTTGTTTTTTTTCGAAGTAAAATGTATAAATTACTGACAAAATTTGATCGACAATAAGATTTCACTTCACATAGTTTGTGAAAAAATAGATTCTTTCATATGACAAAATCAGGCAATAATATCAATCAATTATATTATTAGTTAATAGCTTTTATATCAAGATCAATACAAAACAAACACTCACTACCAACCTGCTGTCATGTCTGTGGATGGAGTGGCGCCTTTTGTTTATGATATAGAACTAATATTTCGAAATAAAAATACATCTTCAACAATATTACAATGTCCAACCATAATGACAATCAAAAATTGTCAACTGTTATACTCCTTTCTTCTGACTTTATCCAAGAAGCTATATGTACCTTTTTTGACAACCTTAATGGCATCACAGAAATGGGACCCAACAAATAGAATCTAATAAAAAAAATATTAATCCAAGCCAAACCAATAAATGCGACGGAAAAAAAAAAGAAATGATCTTATCGGAGTGAGCGCCTCTATAAGATTTATCACTTTGCACGCCATGTGGTAAAAGGATAGTTTTTCTGACTTGAATACCTGCTCCCAGAATGTTCATTTAGTCTTTAATATTCAAACTCTCTTCTAGGTTCAATCACATTGCAATGCAATATAATGACTGCATCTACTCCAACCAAGAACTATAGTAGCTTCCTATGTTTCCCTGATGGTATAGACACGCGAGGGAAGTATCAATGATATAGTCTCCAAAGTGCGCGTATTTTGCTGGATTATTAATGTGACCATTTGTGGGATAGTGTCAGCTGGACCAGAAGTTGAAATGACAACGATTATGTGGTGGTGACCATTTCTCCTATAATTCATTGCCCGTGTGTATTTCATATCACGTCCGTCGCCGTCACCATCCACCATCACCATCACCAAAGCTATCGTCTTCGTAGTCGACCGGTAGTGCAAGTGGAAGAAGACACACGGTCACGGATGCAGCTCAACGCTGCAACAACATGGTGTAATGTGGCACAACATCACGAATGAATGTCCTGGTAATTTGTCGTCGTTGTTGCATGGCACGGATGGCGATCTTCTTGCGCGAGAAGACCTCCAGGTGCGGATAAAGAAGAATTTAGAATTTTTTTTCATCTGGTGTGGTTCTTATAGGTCTGGGTGATGGCTCTGGTGCGGGATAACCCTATGGGGTGTGGATGCGAGATGAGATTTGTATCTTTTTGGATGTATCACAAGATAATCTCTTTTTCTCTCTCGCCTTTTAAAAAAAGTCTAAGCTTTAAGTTATGTTCTTATATTAAAAGTGAACAAATTAAAAAAAAAAAAAAAAAAAAAACAGAAAAACGTTTAACCACCTCACTCGTGGAGCATTTGAAATGGCCTGTTGCGACTGTTGTGTTGTGTGTCATAACATGAACGCTTCTACCAGGTAGACTCGAACTCGTAGAACGAAGTTAACATGGAATTTCATTTGGTGACGATTTGAACATCGCGTTCAACAAACGATCGTACATCGTACATGCCTGCTGTTCCAATCACCACCACACAAGTTGTGAAGGAGATAATAATTTTTTATTTTTGTTTTGTTTAGGAATTTTACTTCTCAGAAATAACACTAGTTTACAAAAAAATAAAAACTTTTTGGACACCAAGTGCCGTTATACTTTTCGTATAGATTTGAGCCAAGTAAACTCGAAAAACTTATCTAACTTTTTTTCCAGCATACTAAGTATTTGGGCTATATCTTGAGTAATGAACAACTAATCCCTGAAAGCTGATCAAATAAGCAACAAACACTGGAATAACTTTTTTGGGTCACTCCAAAAGTTTAAGTGCATTGTATCAAAACACTTAAAAAAATTGACTTTTTAAAAGAAATTTTTGCAAAAAAAAGAGTTTCTTACTGACATAAAAAATCTAAATCCTGCGAATCCTCATAGTTTTATATTTTTTATGTGTAGTACACTTTCTGGCAAAGATAAGATAATTTTTTTCAAAATCTATGGATGAGTTATAAAGATATGATAATTTTTGTAACGATCAATATTTTCGACTTTTTTTTGTGTTTTCTTCTATAACTTGAAAAGGAAGCCGAATATGAAAATTTTTATTAAGTAATTTTTTGTAGATAATTAAATTTCCTATCGATATTATATCCTTCAAAAAAAATTTAAAATTAAAATATTGTAAAAAACTAATGAAAAACTATTCGAAAAAGAGAAAAACATGACATTTTTAGTGTTTTTACTAAACAGTCTATTTTTATCCTTTAAGCATTTATAGATATTGAACATGTAACGGAGAAAAGAAAATACTTTATCTTTCAAAATAATGGTCACAAAAATTGAATACGGCTAAAATTGGACAAAATATGGACTTTGAAAACTACTGTTTTTGATCTCTTTGAGCCATTTTTCTTTTCCTCAGAACTGAAATGTCAAAAGTAATGTTGTTATCTGATTGTTTATGAGTCTAATAACTTTATTCGTCGAACAGTTAACTGACTGTTTATTAGAAGATTGAAAAATTGGCTCTAAATAAATAATTTTTACTATACCTGAAAGTATTTTTTAAAAAATTTAATCCTAGCACTCATATTAAAAATGTTTAAAAGAAAGAAAACTACAAGGCGACAAGGTGACAAAACTTCAAAGCAACAAACCTGTAAAGTTATAAACTACAAGGCTGTAAAATTACAAAACTAAAAAGGATCAATTTTTTCATAGCTCTAAAATTACATTTTAAATTTCAAAGCTATAAGATGGAAATGTTACTAGGTGACAAATCTGCGAGACGACAAAGTAGTTCTAGCTGCAAAAGGCATCAAAGGAAGAAGATGACAAAGTTGCAAAGTGACATTTCATATTATAATAGAACCAGTGGCGTAGATAGCTTTTTGCTAAGGGGGGGGATAGATCTAGTTCGCAAATTTTTTTTTAAGTTTTAATAATGCTTCTTTGTATTGTTTTTATTCTCTTTAAATTGGAGAAAGTTCTTTCGGTAGTTGACGTAGAAACCAGCAGTGTAGCTAATATATTTAATAAAATATAAATACCAGGACAACTTTTTTCGGTGCAGCTTTCGAGCGCTTTCAATGAGTTCATAGAGGAAGTATTTTTCCTTCTGATCAAATATCTTTTCTGAGTTTTTAATTCTTCACACAGAGAAAAATATGACCAGGACCACCTAAATACCAACAGATTTCCTTATTGAACAGTTTTATGAAGAAACCTTATTAATTTCAACAATTAATAAGGTTTTTCCAAAGAGATTTCTTATTATTTTCATGTACAAAATCTTTCAAAATTTTTTGTAAAAATTTCATATTTTTTCCAACTTGGCACTAGAACAAAAATTGTGACCAATAAAAAAAACAAAACCGACTTCCATGGATCGAAACTGGGTTTTATGGTTTTTCTAATGGTACTGAACAGGCACCAGCTTTTCAATACCTACAAAAAGAATTATCAAAATTGGTTTACTCGGTCCAAAGTTATGAGGTGACAAACACACAAAAAAAAAGTACAGACGAATTGAATAACTCCTCCTTTTTGGAAGTCGGTAAAACAATTAGGAAATCCCGATTGTTTAAATAATATTTCCTTCTTGGATGAAAACTATAAGGAAATCTTATTGTTTTTGTTCTATTTTATGTGGTCTTGTTTTTGGTAAAACTCAACAGTTTAATTAAATTTTTTAGCTGCTTTGTCTATTTCAGACGAAGAATCCTTAGAAAGAACCGGAAACCCTTCTAGTGTGTTTTCATGGTTTGTACATTTTTCTCCAAGGCCCATTACATAGAAATCGAGAAAAAGATTGAAAACAGTAACACGAAAATATTCTTTACTGTTCGAACGATTCTTTTGTCGCTTCACTATTCTCTTATGTTTAACGCCTATGTCAAGGATTTCAGCTAACTTTTCCCATATACAAAAAACTTTCGAAAATGAGTCGTCTTCTGCCAGTTTAATTTTAAGTTGATCCCTTAAATCTTTAGCGAGCTCCATTGCTTGGACCAAGTCTAAATTCACTCTTTGAAACACCGACTTAATGGCAACGAAAGTTGGTAAACCATATTTATACCCTTTAAGCTAATCAAGAACTCGAAATCCATAGCGTTTTTTTTCCAAGTGCGCTTCTTCAACTTATTTATTCATGACTGTTTATACTGCACAATTATCGATCCCAAGGGGGGGGATATATCCCCCTGATCCCCCCCCCCCCTATCTACGCCACTGAATAGAACTATTCGATTATGTGAACAATAGTCCTTGCCGCCACCAGGTTTAAAGAAGTTATGTTTTAAATGATCGTTTCCAAGAAAATGCGATTGAAATTTGACTAATGTATGAAAATCGATGAATTTTTGAGCATTGATTCTCTTATTTTTTACCGATTTCCAAAAAGAAGGAGGTATTCAATTCGTCTATTTTTTTTTTTTTTTTTTTTTTTGGTTACCTCATAACTTTGGACTGGGTGAACCAATTTTGATAATTCTTTTTGAGCTGGTGGCTGCAATTCAATTCCGTTCAGTTCTGGCCATAGGAACTATTAGAAAAATCATAAAACCCAGTTTTAGCCATGGAAGTCGGTTTTGTTTTTTGATAAAAATGATTATTATAGGAAAGAGTTGCTCTAATGTTCAATGAATTTGAATTCTGAATTTTAAGAGGCTCTGATAGATCAGAATCAAAAGACACCTAAATGTCACCTAAATTGTATGATTTCCGAAAATCAAAAATTTGATTAGCCTTTTTGTGTACCTGCTTAGACAACATCAGAGCAAGTTAAAATATCACGTAACGATCTTCGTAAAACACAACCAACTTGACTCATGGAGATCACCAACGTTTAAATAATATTCCTGCAGAAATGTTTTGCGATAACAATTTGTCTACTGATTGTTGGGGAGTTGTCTTTTTTTTTTCCTTCTCCATCTTTTTGTTCATGAATAGCGTGTATATCTCTTCTTGAATTGTGTGCTGAGTCTCGAAATACGATCAGCAGTTAAAAATGATTTCTGGACCATGGGAAGCGAGGTCCACTACGTACGCAATATGCCAAACGCATGCCAAAGGGAATATGGCAGTTCTACATATAATATGCAATAACTTTGCAAAATGATCCAACTCCATGCCATGCAAAGGCTCCTTATCCACCTCTTTTTTTGTGATGCGATACTCTTTTGGTGGCTCATTTTTAGGGATATGGCGTCGCACATGACACTTCGTTGGCACATCGTAAATTATTTATTTATTATACAAGGGTTTAGTATAGTTGGTGGCTGTGCTGGCATGCCACTACTATTCTGACCTGACTTTGGTATTGGTTCAAAAACTTGAGAGCATCATCATGATGGTGGTATAGAGAGTGGAGACATACAAAACAATCCGTTTAGCCCGCGTACTCTGTCTTAATTTTTATGAAACAGGATACTCGAGATGATCATAAATTCTCATCGAATTGTAGAATAAAAAAAAAAAAAATAAACACAAACAAAAAATAATAAAAGAATCGCATTTACTTGAAACTTTATGGGCAACCGTCGAATAAACAATAAATCTGAAAAATCGTAAACAATTTGAGGATTTGTATCTGATGGTGAGCAGCATCAAATGAAGAGGAGACAGGAGAGGAGATAGTTTGATTGTTTGAAATTCATAGGAAAATCTATCCAATGATTGATTTTAATGATGGAATGATAGGTACCTATTGTTAAGATTTTTGTTTTTTTTTTTTATTGTTGATAGGAAATCAACAATCTTTTGTCAAATGATCTATGTAAACCATTCACTCAGCCTGGGGGCATTTACAAACAGATTAAATCAATTTAGTTTAACAAAACTCAAAGTGGGTATTAATAACATTTTAAAGACACGAGTTTTATATTGTAGATGCATCGAGTAGAAAATTAGAAAGGATTAAATGGCCATACGTTTCGTTTCAAGTGTTTAGTGATTAATGTCAGTTGAAAGATTCAAATTCTTAGAAATAATCTTTTTTGGAGACCACAGCAGTTTTGTTTTGTAACCTCAGGTTATACCAACCATGTACAAATAAAATGCACGACTGGGTCGCACGTACTTGCTCTTATGGTAAAAGTAGCTCGTATATTAAAACTTTCTATTAATCAAAATTAATTATCTTAGTTTCCAAAACCAAAACTTTCTAACGGCCCTTGCAAATTAAAAGTCTCCAAAAGACTTTTATTTTTTTTTTTTTTCTCTCACCGATAAAAGGTCATCGGTTGAGCAGAACCTAAAAAAAAAATGAAATGTAAGTTTCTCACTGACCGAAAAATTTTGTTTTTGTTTTTAGAGATCATAGGTCTGTTAATCGAATCTGATCCGCACAGAAAACAACATAAAAGATCCGAAAAGTACAAGTTTTTGTGTTTCATGAAGCGTTTCGGACGCGTTTTAGACGCGTTTTGGACGCATTTCGGACGCGTTTGAGACACGTTTCGGATTCGTTTAAGACGTGAGTTTGTAGGCAAGAGGGATGAGGAGTGAAGGGGAAGATGCTCAAGAAGGGAACTGAATTTTCTGAGGGTAGTACAGTTCCATTGCAAAATTTGTCCTCTTTTTGATGTTTGTTCCTAGAGAATGTAAAAGTGGAACGTGATTGGGCACAACAGTGTGTAGCCACCGCATGTGATTTTTCAATCGATTGAAAAATCACTGTGTAGCCAGGCACTTATACGTCTCTATGCATTTTGTACTGCTGAAATTTAAATCTATGAATGTGTGAGTGATTCTGCTTCTGATTCTGTTTTTAAAACCAGCAGAGAAATTCTCTTTTTTTAGAATCAGAACTGTCAGTTTTGCCCAATTGAACGCATTCAGATTGCTTTTTTTTGCTTCCAGATTGCCAATTAAAAACGCCATTATTCGTACATTATGTCGTTTTCCAAAATTCAAAAAGTGTCACTCCTAGCTATCCTAGCACTCCTAGACCTAGATGCCAGCTGATGGACATTTGAAACAAAATAGCCCTGCTCCTTTGGGAGGTGGCTAAGTACTACTAGTAGTTTACTAGCGATTTTTAATGGAACGCACTTTCAACGAATTCAATACAAATCGTATCTACTCGGGAAGAAGAGCATGAGTAGATGATAGTACTAGATTAACCAAAACATCTACTAGTAGTAAACTACCACCTCCAATGGAACAGGGCTAATGAAACAAACCTTTCGCCTAAAGTATTTCAAATTTTTCCTGTTCCTGTTTGTGTGTCAACTGACGTAAGTTTTCCTGATCGCTATAAACGAGCATCAGGAAAAAATATTCAATTTCATACTGTTTCTTTTTTCCTAATGCTTTTTCCTGAACGCTATAACCGACACGCCCAACTCTATAATTTTTTGAACGTTGGACAAACGAAAATTTTGGTTGGACAAACGTATTAGACAAGTTTGGTTCAAAAATTTCACGGAGCTGAATCATTGCATCTCTCATATTTCTGACCCTAAATAATTACACTAGTTTACAAAAAAATAGAATAACTTTTTTGGGTCACTCCAGATGTTTAAGTGCAATGTATTAAAACATTTTTAAAAAAATCGAGTTTTTAAAGAAAATTTCTGCAAAAAAACTTTATTACTGAAAGAAAAAATCAAAATCTTTCCAATCGTCATAGTTTTAAATTTTGTGTGTATAGTACGCTTTCTGGCAAAGATAAAAAGATACTTTTCTTCAAAATCTATGGATACATTTTAAAGATATGACCATTTTTGTAACGATCAGTATTTTCGACATTTTCTGTTACTTTTTGAATTTTTGTCTATAACTTGAAAAGCAAGCCTAATTTGAAAATTTGTATTAAGTAATTTTTTGTAGATAATTAAATTTCCTATCGATGTGTATCCTTTTAAAAAAAAATTAAAATTGAAATTCAAAAAGACCAAAAACAGTAAATTTTCAAAGTCCATATTTTATCCGATTTTAGCCGTATTCAATTTTTGTGACCATGTTGAAAGATAAAGTATCTCTTTTACTCTTTTACATGTTCAATATCTATAAATGCTCAAATGATAAAAATAGACCATTTAGTAAAAACATCAAAAATTTCGTTTTTTTTTTTTCTCTTTTATGAATACTTTTTCTTAAGTTTTTTTTTACAATATTTCAATTTTAATTTTTTTTTAAAGGACACACATCGATAGGAAATTTATTTATCTACAAAAAATTACTTGATAAAAATTTTCAAATTCGGCTTGCTTTTCAAGTTATAGACAAAAACTCAAAAAGTAACAGAAAAGTCGAAAATACTGATCGTTACAAAAATGGTCATATCTTTAAAATGTATCCATAGATTTTGAAGAAAAGTATCTTTTTATCTTTGCCAGAAAGCGTACTATACAAAAAGAAATTTCAGTAACAAAGTTTTTTTTTGCAGAAATTTTCATTAAAAACTCTATTTTTTTAAAATGTTTTAACACATTGCACTTAAACATCTGGAGTGACCCAGAAAAGTTATTCTATCTATCGTTTGTTGCTCATTTACTTTCAGTCGCCGGTTTTTTTTGTTTAGATTAGTAGTTAATTACTCAAGATATAGCCCGAATACTAAGTAGGCTGGAAAAAACAACGACAAAAAACTTTGAAAAATCATATCTCGAAAACGTATCCATTGTAATTTTTTTTTAAAGCGATTTTCGAGTTCCTGAAGTCAAAGTACCTACGAAAAAAATAGTGGGATTTTGGCTGTAAACCAGTGTTATTTATTCAAATTTAAAGACAATTAAATTCATTTGAGCTTTAAAAGTTTATTGCAATTGTAGTAAGGTAAGTAAGCTAGGCATATACCTATATTAAACATAGCTTTTATTCTATTGTAATAGTTTCTATTAAAAGTCTAAGGATATAAATACTGTAAGCTCTTGTTAGTCAAAATAACAATATACATATTTTGTTAAATTATATATTAAAAACTTAATAAAAAAAACTGGAAATTGTTATTTATAATAAATTTACATTGAACATTATTTTTTAATGATGATGAATGATGTCAGATATAATTTAATTTGATGTGAAGAGGGCATCTATCTCATTCATTGATCATCGCACTTGCTTGCCTTGAATAATAATTCTATTCATCAGGCAGCGGCGGAAATAGACAACATCAAGCATCGCTTCGATCTCTTTTCTGCATAACCTGACGCAACTGAGGGAATGAACTTTTAGGTTGTATTGGATGCAAACGAATACAGAGTTGAACGAAAGGTTCAAAGATGCTATCACGTTCCATTGCATTGACTGTGTAATGTTTTATGCGTTCACGAGCACACCAGCTATTCGCACGACTTAGCACAGCTTCAATTGGATCTGGCATTGTTGGTGGAGTGTCAGTTCTTTTCAGAGTACCAGTTCCAGATCGGACATTGCCCAGAACAATCACAGCAACTTCTTTCTTTTCTTTGTTTTTATCAATGTCCGATTTGATGTCGTCCAACATGTCCAAACTAGATGGATCACTTGGATCATAGACGAGAACATATCCATCAGGGAATACTAAATAATGACGTGGTAATTGTGCTTTTCCCTAACATCATACAAATCAGTCAATTTTTGAAGAAAATGAGTGTCTTTTTGAATTACCTGCAATCCAGCTGTATCGTAAATTCTAAGCTGTTCTCTGGGTCCTCTTCCGGTGTCAACATTTGCCATATAAATATCTTCTATTGTTGAATGAATATCCTTAATAAAATGCAATTGTTTTGTTGTTAATTTAATTTTACAATAGAAGATTCACTCACAGATTCGATTGTTATATTTCCATAGATAAGTTGTTCGATTAAAGCTGTTTTTCCAACACCTTTCATTCCACAAACTAAAACTTTTCCACCTTTACTTGCTTTAGATGAAGAAGAGAGCATTTTTGTTTTATATTTAATTGTAATTTTATTATATTTTTAAAGAGATTTTTGATAAATATAAACAATTTTTAGTCCATTTGTTGTATTTTTGTTGTTTTCTTTTTTTTTTACTTTGACAAGTGAAAGTGACAGAGGAAATATCTCTTTAACGTTGAAGGCGACATCTATGTGCAGTACTGCCAGCTTTAAGGAAATTTAATTAAAAATAATTAAAATATCTCTTCGAGTTTTTCTAAGGCTTAGTTCGCACATCGTGCTAAATTTTACGAGGCTGGAATTCTCGGCTAAATTTTGTAGATTACATTTTTAATAGCCTTTTCACACCAAACCGAAAAACCCCGGTTTATGGCAGAAAGTTTTCAAAAACCTAAAGAGCGTTCACATCACAAATTTACAGGTTTTTGTTTGACGTTTAAAATTTTTTGACATCCAAATGTCAAGTTTTCGATGGGATTTAATTTTTGCTGTTTAAATCAGCTTGAGCTCATAAAATTGATCAAATAAAATGAACTCTGACAATTTAAATATAATTTTATTTATTTGGTCGTTAAATTGTGTAGTTTCATTTTAATTTCTTCCGGAGAATAATATATTGGCCGCCCCTCAAATTCTTTAGACATTTTGATGTAAATATGATCGTTTTTTCTGCTGCCTTTGAGCTGTGGCTCCTTTTCAGCCCAAAGTTCCAACAGGAACTCTTCATATATTCGGTCCCCAACATTTTTGTTTTTGTTTATTTTTTCTGCTCTGCTATTTTCTATAATTAATGAAAGAAATAAAAAAGAAATTTGATTTATATTATCAAAAAAATCAACAAACCGTATTTGTAAAACAACTAGTTATCTTTGCCTGTCAGTTATTTTTTTTTTTGTCTGTTTGTCAGTTCTGTTTTTTGTCTGCTGAAGTGTTGCTGAATTCCTCAAAAGGTTTGTTTGGTTATTTCGTTTGGAGTTGAATGTTTTCAATTTCAGGTTTTTGGCGAGTTTAATCAAAAACTTGTGTTTTACGAAAACTTGTGGTTTATGAAAAATGTATGGAAAACTTGTGTTTTTGATATAGGTTTTTAGGGTTTTTCGCAAAAACTGCGTTTTTGGCTTGGTGTGAAAAGGCTATAAAGGTGCTAAAATTTAAATGAATTTATTGTATTACCCAACTTACATTTCAGCTTCGGTTAAGGTATTACAAAAGCTACACTTCAGCTTCTTTTAAACTTTAGTAAGGTTGTTGGGCATGGAAAGAGGAGAACGTTATACAAGTTTGACTCTCTTAAGGATCTTAAACGAAGCTTTACCGAAGCTCTACCGAAGCTTTGAGATTTGACAGATAGCTTCGGAAGAGCTTGTATAGCTCTTTAATACATGTCTTATCGAAATTAAAAAACAACTACAAAAACAAAAATGAATTCTTTTTTAATTATATCTTTTGATCTGATATTATATACAATAGGTGTGTTTTTTATTACCACCGGTCTTAACTGGACAAAAAAAACGCCTCGGGGCTTAACCTGAAATCTTGGCAGCACTGTGTATTGAATGTTCCAAAAACAGCAAACACAACAAAAATTTAGAATTGTCATATTTTTCACTTTCGTCATTTTCTTGTATTTTTCATGTATGTTTTACAAAGAGATACAAAAATGTATGCTAGCAAAACTATTTTAATACATTTTGTCCTTCCAAAAGTGAGTTTTCACGTTTTTAAGCAAATTCTAAAAAATTTATGAAAGAATTAGTTTGGTAGCACAGATTTAAAACTCTTCAAAAAGTTAAGCCCAGAGAAATCTTCGGGCTAAACAACTAAGCCCAAGGGGCTAAGGTGTTGTTGTATTTGACATGTAAATTGCTTAACCCAGACTGCGTTTTTTTTGTCCAGTTAAGACCGGTTGTAATAAAAAACACACCTAATATTCCATTAGTTTTTAGTTAATCTATTAAGAATAATTTTAAAAGTATATAATTTTGTACCACACCCAGGAATCGAACTTCGTATCTGCTTGGTGGTAGTCCACCACTCTACCCACTCGGCCATCCTAGTATATTCATTAATGAAATCAAAAACTTAATCAGTTCAAATAGCAAAAAAATGTCCGAGCTAAATTATTCAATGTCAAAACCAAAAAGTGTCCGAGCTAGATTATTTAATATCAAAACCAAAAATCAAATACAAAACTTGGTAATTTCTGTAAAGCTCCTATAAATTCATTAAACAGACTTATGCGAACACAAGCTTTCTTCGTTTAAGTTTCTTTAACAGTATTTAAACAACTTATTAGAAGTTGTTAAACAAGTCCGAACTTCTATAAGCAGTTAAATTCTGAAGCAAGCTCAATACAAGCTGTATACAAAGTAGAACCTGGAAGATTTCAATTTACAGAAGCTGTTGTGCTAGTTGGGTAGTGCTGACTTTTCGCAAATCAATTTTTGTCGCAAAATAATTGGGAGTTAAGTCTTAACTACATTGGCTCAAAAAGTGAAAAAGTACAAAAGTGAAAATTTTCAAACGCATTTTTGTATAGTTTTTTGGGCTGGAAAATTAAAACAAATGATGCAGAAAGCTTATTTTTTGGTCTAAAAAACAATTTGTATACCTACTCTTTTTTGCAAAACAATTGCGAAAAGAAAATATTTTCACTTTCGTACTTTTTAAAAAAGTGGTGTATGTAGTTAAGCCTTAAGCAAAAAGTGGTCTGTTTAATTATACCTTTAAAGCCATAATTACAATGACCTAAAAAGTGAAAAAGTGGGAAATTTACAAAAGAAAAAAAATTTTTATTTGGTCGGAAACACTGTCACAAATTGAGTTTTAAAATTTTCACTTTTTGACTTTTTGCAAAAAGTGGCCGTTGCAGTTATACCTTTATACATTTTTACTTTTTGGGCCGTACGTACACGTTTAAATTTAAGCCTGGTACGCAGCTCGCTCTAAATTTTCGCCGAGATAAAATTCCTATACAAGTTATCGACAATTTGTATGCAATGCATTTTAGCTCGGCTAAAAATTTTCGATAATTTGTATGGGAGCTAAAATTTAGCACGAGCTGCGTACTAGGCTTTATTTACTCTATGATTTTTTCCATAAATACCTGTTACGATGCAAACACACCATAATCAAATATTCTCAAAATTTGTATGCACCTTTAAAATCTCACATCCCCTCAAACCCAAAATGTCATACATAAAAATCTGACAAATCTGTCATCTGTGTCGGCTTCGGCTTGGTTGAAAACGAGTAAAAAAAAACAGCGTGGTTTTTAATAGAAAAAAAATTTTTTTCTCTTTCTTTCCGCTTGTGCAAAAAATAAAACTGAACGTGCATTTTCTCAACTCAATTTTTTTTCCAAATAAAATATATATATCAGAAAAAAGATGAGTTCTCCAGCAGATAAAAAGCACTTCAAAAAACCATTCCAAAAATTCCGTAATAATAATGGTCAAAAACATTATGGTGGTAATAAATTCAAGCAAGCCGGTCATAAAAACAAACGCTTTTTCCAAAATGCCAAAGGTTTTGGCAAAAAAGGTAGTTATGGCCGTGGCACTCACATCGAGGAGGAAGATTTTACATATTTCATGGGAATTCTGGAGACACAACGAAATAGTAAATTTCAATCTGCTGATGAAAAAGGTTAGTTTTTTTTTTAGTTTTTTTTGCGCTATTTTTTCTTTTATCTACATGATTCTTATTTATACAGTCGCCATGGCAAACAACGTCTTGGAACAAACTAAAGAAAAAGAAATCCACTTAGCCTCGAACCAAGTTGTCAGTCGAGTTCTTGAAAATTGTTTGGGTTTCTGTGATCCCGAACATTTGGAAGGATTATTTGATATATTTGGCGAAGGTGTCCGTCCCATTTGCTCTGACCAACATGCTTCGCATGTTCTTGAAAAGTTATTGGAAACTGCTGCGATACGTGCCCTCGGAGAGGCTGCCATTTCTTCCAAAAAAGATGAAGACGCTTCGAATCCACCCAAAAAAGGTAAATTCGAAGTTGTCCATGATTATAAGTACAATATGACTCATGAATTCGATGAAGCACATCGCGAAAAATGCTCTGCATTCTTCTTGCGAATTAGCAAGTTTTTACTCAACAATTTGGAAGAATTTGTTGAACAAACATACGCAAATCATCTTCTCAGATCGGCAATTCTTGGTTTGTCTGGTCTCTTTATTCCCAAATCAATCTATTATAAAGGTAAAATGGTCACCAACCTGGAAAGGTTAACTGGGACCAAGCAAGGTCATCGTCAGGGTGAACTTTTACTGATGAAGACTATATTCCAAGTACCTGCTGAATGGAAAGAAGTCTTGATGGAATTCCCAGAAAGATTACAAATGTGGCCACAGTACAAGGATCTCCCTTACAAGTATATTACATCTGGTTTGCTTCAGGTGATTTGTCTTGCTTTGGACACAGTTGATAAGAAAGCTCTTGAAGATTTTGGAAAGAAGCTAATTACCGATTGCTTCATTAATGTAGTAATCCCCAAAAAAAGCAATGATAGATTCAATAAACCCAAAAACGACAATGGTGCTGATGTTAAAGAGGAAGAAAATGGTAATGGAAATGATGAGGAAGCCAAAATGGAAGCTGACGATGAGGAACAGTCGGAAGAACAGGCTGAACCAAAAGAAGATGAAGAACAAAATGCAGAATCGGCTGAAGCTGATGCAGAAGAAGAGAACGACAATGATGACAAACCATCGGTATTTAAGTCCGATAGTTCTATTTATGTATTACAAACTTTGATAACAGTTGCTTCTCCAAGTCTCATGACACAAATAAGTGATCTCTTTAAAGATCGTCTTTTAACATTAGCCAATGGAAAGATGAGTTCCTATGCAGTTGAGAGATTGATAAATTATGTTGCAGACAAATCACTGTTTGAAAAGATTTTCGAAGAATTAGCTCCTCATTTTGAGAAGTTCTATCAGACAGAGAAATCTAGTTTGGTTTCAGCAATGTCAGCTACTTGTCTTCGATTGAAGGACAAACAAGCAGCTTTTATTACAACTTTACAAAATTCCCTACGCTGCAATGCACAATTAGGAGCTGAACGTCCAAAATCATTCTTTGTTTGTCTAACCAAATTGAAGCCATTTGAAGTTTTACCATATGATCAAAGAAAATACATTTCAATTTATGGATCATTGATCATACAAGATATATTACAATTTAATAAACCAATTTTATTGGTCAATTCGATATTAGAAACACCCGTAAAAGATTTAAACCAAATAATGCAATTACCAAATGGTGGTTATATTGCTGATAAATTTCTTATGAGTACAACAATTGGTGAGAAGTCACGTGAGAAATTAATTAAACTTTTCGAGGGATTCTATATGGATTTGGCAATATCACCAGCTGGATCGAGAGTATTGGAGAAATTTGTTAAAGCAGCAAATGATGGACAGAAAGTTGCAATTGCTACTGAATTGACAGCTAGAGATAATAAATTGAAGGGAAATGCTTTTGGGAGGATTGTTTATAATTCATTGAGATTAGAGACTTTTAAATTGAGTCAGGATCAGTGGAAGGCATCGTGGAAGGAGGGAGCAGTCGTTGAAGCAGAGGAAGTTGTTAAAGAAGAAACAGTAGTTGCTCCAAAGGAAGAACCAGCTGCTGCTGCAGCTGCTGCAGAGGAGATGGATACCACCGAGACTACTACAAAACCATCGCCAGCATCGGCTAAAAAGAACAACAAGAAAAATAATAAGAAAAGGCCTGCATCTTAAATTACAAAAGGTTTTTTTTTTAAATAATATATATTTTTTTTTGTATTAATTGAAAAAAGGACTTATTTTATTAATTAATTATTAATAACAACAATTATATACCTAATTATATCTTTTTATGTGTAAACAAAAAAAAAAATGACTTGTGTTTTTATATACATTTTTTTTTTTTTTTTTTTTGATAGAATGATATTGCTTCAAACAAAAACAACTAGCATAGGTGTGTTTTTTTAGCACAGATTTTCGCAGTAGAATTTTCCAAAAAAAATATGCCCGCAATAAAAATGGAAACAAAATAAACTATTTAATTATACTTCGTCAAAATTTTATCAGCAGGTGGATTTAGCTTCTATAGTAACAGGCAGCTGAGAGTTGTTTTTTTTTTTTTTAATAGATGTAAACCCCTACTGCAGATACGGATAGCTATGCTCGTTCGAGACGTATACGGGTAATTTTCAAAATTAGTTGAACATAAAAAGCGAATTAGCACCACTAACAAAGGAGTCTGTTGATCGGTTTGGTCTCCGTGAAATAGCTATTACTCCAGCCTATGAACTTGCGGTGGTAAAACACAGAAGTTGTTGATATTCATTCAAAACCTTCAATATAAATTGATTACACGGGTAGCATCACTGCAAGTATGAAAAAGCCATTAACCAAGCCCTTCTTCGCCAAAATAGTAAATAAATTTCTTTTGTGGGATTTGGTTGCTTTTCTCAAAAAATGGTTCTTACTATTTTGATTTAAAAAAATACATGTAGTGTGGCAAATGTCGTACTTTTGAAACAAAGCCACTTAGTAGGTTACTAAGTTAAAAATCAGTCCGCTTTTTGGCTTAGTAACTTACTAAAATGGCTTTAGCAATTTACTTAATAGTTTAAAATTCTGCGCTATTTTTTGTATAGCTATCAGTAAAATGCATCAGTAAAAATTTTGTTCTGCTATTTTGAATTCTAATTTATGCAAAATATTGATGAAATAAATTAAAAACACATTTTCACTAATTTTTTGAAAAAGAAGCAATGCATTTGGTGTTATATTTTAGTCACAAATTCGTTTTATAAATTTTACTGATGAAATTTATTTTTACTGAACAGTAAAATTTATTAAATCGATTTGTGAATAGAATTTAACACCAAATGCATTGCTTCTTTTTGAAAAAAAAAATAGTTAAAATAAATAAATAAAATAATTTATTTCATCAATATTTTGCTCAATATAAAAGTTTAAAGTATTCAAAATAGCCAAACAAAATTTTTACTGATGGATTTTACTGGAAGCTATGACAGAGCCCTAAGCCACACAACTAATTTAAATGAAAAAATTTTTTTTTCAAAAACGTTCTAGTAACTCTAATGTTAAAATTAAAAAAAAAATTATACATAATAATTTTTGGATTTTAAAAATAAAGTTCATTTTTTTTTTGGTTAATCAATTCTTTGAAAACGGATGAATGAATTTCATTAAAACTTCTTGTTGGTTATCATTCCAATCCCCAAGTTTGCTGGGGACTCTTAGACTTTTTGTTTGTATGTGTCATTTTTTTTCTAGTGTCATATCAATTTTTGTTTTAATATTAAAAAAAATTAGTATTTAAAAATAAAATATTTTGTAAAACGGCTCTAACGATTTTCCAAAAAAAAATATATTTTAAAAATTTTTTGCTCTACAAGAAATTTACGTTTTTGCGCTTCCGAATAAAACTTCGTTGAAAAGCAGCAGTTTTTGAAAAAAAAAGAGAAAACATTTTTTTCAGATATCTAATGATTAATATATATCTAAATATAAATATATGTAAGGCAGACATGAAGTGTTATTTAATTATTTTTTTATTTAGTTATTTATTTTTAGTTAGTTATTTTTCGCCTGTAAGAAACCCGAAAAGCAATAAATTGGCTATCCGAAGCTCCATACGTCAGCATACTACCAACTACATATAAATGTATATAGTTTGCTATGCAAATAAAAATATTGCAGGAATTGGGCATTTATATACAAAAATCTTACTAAAATGAAAATTTTAAGCAAAATTATTGAAAAATGCTCTTGAGCTTGAAGATCCGCTAGTAGTATAAAAAAACTTATGAATTACAAACGAAGGTCGAAAAATGCTTTAAATACTTACGTATTTATAACAAATATACAAATTTACAATTAGTTAACTTGTTATCACAAAATTTATAGTTTAACCTATTTCTATAAAAATTTTACGTCATTTGAACCCAGATTTTGTAAAATAGCTACTATGTTTTTCAAAATCTTTTAACGGCTGCCGTTAGAATAAAATCGTTTTTCTGATTAATAATTTCAACGTTGTTTTTTAATTAAAATTTTTTTAGGCCAAGTTTATTCACACTCTATTAAATTTAAAGTCACGGAAATGTTAAATTTTGTAAGAAATTCCATCCCTGATTCAAATATGGACTTGAATTTTTGTTTTGCATGTACAAGCTTCTTTAAAAATTTACAGTAAACTGGCCGTTAAAGAACGAATTTTACTTTATTTTTTTTTTTTTTAATTAAAGTTTATTTTTGCAGACGACTATATGGTGCTTTTGGACTCTGATTTGAAATCGAGAAGAGAATTTCTCGTTGAGTTGTAAACCCATGAAATTCATAATTATTTTTGAGCTCGTGAGAGGCCTCCGATGGTGACCATTCAATGATGAATAACGGTGAGCCCTAGCTTCTTTATCAGGCTTACAACAAATTTAACGTATTAAATAATAAACAGTAAAACAACTAATATTTTATTCAAATTTTATTTCTAAAAAAATGTTTGGGATTGTAAAACAAAAAATCCAGTTTTACGGCACACAATTTTTGTTCAAGAAATAAATATAAATCGATCCTTATAATTGTTGGCAGAAGAACCACTTTTGGGTTATACAACTGCAAGCAGTCATGTATTAAACAAACATTTTAAATAACTTAAAAACTAAAAAAAAAACTTAATTTTAAACCCGTGACGGTACTCTTCGCTTTACTTCCATTTCAAAATGTATCTCAATTTTCGCAAATGAATCCTTGTATTGAATACAAAGTCCCACAGGGGACTACTGATACCATAGCCAAGATCTTGGTGGGCAAAGTGATGCTGATAGTGGTATCTTTTCATGTAATACAAATGCTCCCTGGTTGGGCTACCATAATGAAGGTAGTAATGCATCATGTCATAGCAGAGATATCCAAACAATGCACCTCCAAGTACAACTCTTGGATTTGGCAGCATGAAACTAAGGGGTAAATAAATAATTGAAGCTAAAAGTACTCCAGGTAAAGGTGGGAACACTAATCGTAGTGGGTCAAAAGGAACTTTGTGATGTAGTCCATGTAGCATGAAATGAATTGTACAAACGGCACTACTTTGTGTATCTTTCGTCTTCATATGAAATAGCCAACGATGAAGAGAATACTCGAGAAGAGTCCAAAATAAAATTCCAACTCCAAAATAGAGTGAAAGTCCAAAAAGCTGTTAATAAGAAAGAAAATGGTATTTATTAGCCATAGCCTTGGAAAAAAAATGATCAGATTATTGTACCTTTATATATTCTCCTCTATACCAGCTATCTGAAAATCTATCGATTATACAGTACAATATGACGGGGACCCAAAAGGTAGGTACCACCCACCAAGGAGTTTTTGTACATGCCTCCAAATACCATGGTCCAAATAGACGAAGCGGCCGATCCACTGGCTTATGAACCCATTCATCGTAATGTGCGGTGATTTTTGCAATCTGAGGAACCATTGCTTTGTCCCAATCAACCAAGTGCTGAAATAATAAACCAATTTAATTGAATTAGAAAATGTTATCAGAGAGAAAGAGTAAGATATTTTCAGCGTAGGGACATAGCGCCCACTTTTTATTCAGGTCTTGAGTGGAACATAAGACCCAATTCAATTAGGGGACTATGTCTCACTCAAGTGGGAAATAAGCTCCACATATTTTTTCATTAAACTAGGACATATGTCCCACATTATTCGAAACATAAAACAATAATTACAGTAACTTTTATCTATCAATTGATATTTGATAACCGTAATAAGGGGAAGGGCCTAAATAAGTTATTAGGGCATATAAACAGTGAAGTATGTTTTTGGGGGGCTGCTTCCCCTATGCAATCCCCTACTTGGATACCCCGACAAACAATTTTGGTTCTATAAAGCCTTACAGATGGAAATGTTGCTTTTGTAAAGCATTCTAGAAGCAAAATTGTTAGTAGGGACACTATACTATTTGGGATAGATACGAGGTTTGTTGTATGAAAAGATCTTTTGCATTTTAAAGAAACCTTAGGACGGATACTTTTGGATGCAATAAATGTGATATGAGACACAAACTGCTTAATGTTTGTGGTTTTTTTTGTTTTTTTTTTTTTTTTTTTTATGTCCCAATAAGCTGAGACATAAGTCCAAGGTGTGAGATAATTTTATAATTTGTGAATTCTTTGTTAGTGGGACATTAACCTCGCAAATAAAAAGTGGCTGTATAATGCCCCTGCTCCGATATTTTCATGAGCTGAATCAATCTATTTAATCTAACAAGGACCAGCGGCTAGTTGTCAACAAATATTTAAAACTAGGTTTAGTAAATTGTAGGTATCTATTTAAGTTGGTCTTATAGCTAAAAGCTGAGATATCAATGGTCTAAAGTTAAAATTCATTAAGGGTATTCATGAAAGGGTGTAAACTCTGGGTAAACCTGGGGTCGAATTACGGCATACGTTCGTTAACGTATGGTCGCTATCGCTATGTGTCCTTATCTTTTTTAGTGATTAAATAGAGACAACAATTATACAGCCCTATGATGGTAGCCGATCGGAAGAGATTTGTATCCGATTTGTACGATTTTTTCAGTTTTCATATGATTTTAACCCTTCCGACTGTAAAATCGGACAGATTTACGAAAAAAATCTTAGGTGCGTTGAAAATTCAAAATACATGCGATGCTATGCAGTGAACTGTCAAAATATTTGCGACGGGTAGTGCTTTGTGCTTTTTTTTCTTTCCGATTCCTTCCGATAGAAAATCAAACGTGAAATACTATCCGAAAAATATAAAAACCAAAAAAATTGGAATAATAAACAAATAAATTGTTCAAAAACACACAAATGAGTGCACAAAACAGTAATGTGCAAGTAATTTCTATTATTGTATGTTTTTGTGTTTCTAGTGTTTTGTTAAATGTTATTTTCACGATAAAAAAAATATTTTTGCAAACTGGTAGATGTCAAGTGAGTGCGTTGTTTGAAGTCAATTTTTCTCCTCAAATTCGGGTACCGTGAATACAAAAATCTTCCGATCGGAACTTTTCTCCGATCGGATATTTTTCCGATCGGCTACCATCATAGGGCTGATAGTCAAAACGTCAACGTATGATCGTAATCGTGTGCGGTGATTCGAGGTAAAGTGGTAAATGTGTCAACATTTTTTATACCATATTTAACCATTTTTACCCGGTTTACAAAAATGATGAATTTAAATTTTAAATAAAATGCCATCACTATTTCCTTTCCAGTGCCTACGTTCTGTAACTTAGTCGAGAACTTCTCGCATCGAAAAATTTTAAAACAAAAATTCCATACGTTTCTCTATTTGGAAAATAAACCTGTGTCTGTATCTCGATGTGAGAAGCAACCCTATAAATTTTTTATTCCATTGGAGTTATTGGAAACTGTCAAAAATAGGGAAAATATTTGTACCTTTGGCCATCAAAGGTCATATAGACATAGTTTTACAATAAATATCTCAAGGCTCGGTAGTCCGAAGGTGGAGCAGTCGGTCAGCGAGTGGAGGGTACCAAGTTCAAGTCACAGTTAGGGCATGTAATTTTTTCTTTTTTTTCTTTAATATTCTTTTTTTTTATTTTAAAAATTTAAGTGATACAAAAATAAATTACCGTGAACACTTTTACTTTTAACACATCTCACATTTAATGCAAGATTATCAATTTTTTTTTCAAATATCTTACTTTCTCGCATCCTTTTTGCTTGTGAGTAATTTTGGCAGTTAAATCGAGAAATTATCTCGATAATTTTCTTACAGACACAGTTTTATTCACATTTTTCCAGTCTGTCAAGCATTTTGATTCAGAAATGTTTCAAGGCGAGAAAAATTTGTTTATAGAAACAAACGAATGTGAGAAAATGATTTTTGTGTCGATTCACATTATTTTTGTTCCGATTTGCGTGTTTCGTGCGAGAAATTTCTCGATTCGAGAGTTACAGAACTTAGGCACAGCTATGGTAAATGGGACTATGAAAAATTATAAAATTATAGCCCTGTGCCTGTAGTGTCAACAAAAATAAAATAAATAAAAATAAAATATCTATTGTGAATCGTTCATAAATTCACAATCACAAAATGTCATCACGATGAAACTCATTTTCCAATCACTTCCTTTTTCATGACAAAACGGATTTGTTTTGTTTTGAATAACAACAGAAAAGATAAGTGGGTAGTTACGAAGTTGTATTTTATTTTGAAAAAATGCCCGCTTTTTTCTAATTTTTTATTACAATCAAATTTATTTTTTAACTTTAAATATACAATTTTGTATTAATCTACATTTATTCTTCATTAACAAAATATGCTACCATCTTTAAAAGGAGTTTTTCCCAAACCAAGTGAGTAGAATCTGGGATTCACAACGATTGCAACTAGTGTTGCCAAAGAAACCATTAATTGATCCCTATTCACAAAATGCAATTTTAATTATTATATTTTTTATGTATGATTTTATTAAAGAAACTCAACATAAACGTGATTTTCTTCGTGAAAATAAACTTCATTTAAAAGATTTACAAAGAAATTCAAGTCGTCAACAATTGGCACAAAAAGTTGAAGAGGAAGAACAAAAATTAGCCGAATTAAGAAGACGCCAGAGATTGCGACACAAATCATTAGATGCAAGACAATTCCCGGTAACACAGAGGAGACCCAGTTCAGGATGTTCTTGTGATTGTGGGAAGACAATCCAAACTGAAGTTTCTGGTAGACCGGAATCGACAGTTTCAAGAAAAGTTGAGACTTGCACAAGGGAAGTACAAACCGATTATATTCTTGATGAAGAGTTCCTTTATCAGGCTCTGAAGAGGTACTTATAATCTATTATAATGAATGACTTGGTAATAATGTCCTAAATACAATCATTTTTTTAGGTGCTCATCGACTGATATAAGACTGGAAGGATTAAGCGGGAAAGTAAGTTTAAAAAATAAATGTTTCTTAGGGAAGTTTATCATAAAAATGATTTCATACATGATTCTCCATAAAAAAGTTATAACGAAAAAAGTTCTAGCGCCATGAAAAAGTATAAACCAAATTCGCAAAAAAGAGGTGTGCCTACAGAAATGTTAAGTCACAAAATTGTACTTTTCTGGTTTCGATGAAATAAGAATAACCTCTTTTTTCTCTTTTATTTGGTATCAAAAACAAAAAATTTTGAAGAACTCTTTCCTATAAAAATAAGACGATCAATGCTCAAAAATTCATCGATTAGCTCAACTTCGCATTTTCTGGCAAACATCGTTTATGACTTAACCCTTTTGTACCCGGCGGCAAAGTATTGTCGATAGATTTTCCTCAATGGAACAAACAGTATCTATATTTTATAATTTGAAGTTATTAAAAAAACCCTCAGATCCAATAGTCCTCGCAGCTAGGATAATTAAAATATTATTAGCTAGTTACTTGTGCCTGTTAATAAATAATAAATACAAAATAATTAACAACGTTTAGGACCACTTAGCATAGCATACTTATATATTTACTGATTGCGTCTATCATAATCTCTTAAAAGTTAAAAGAGCTCTCACCCAATTCAAAATACAGAATTGTCCAAAAGTATTAGACACCCCAATAAAATGCTTTTTTGTATCTGCTTATTGGAAGCGTGGGCTTGTTTCAGGTTCCTTTTTTTTTCTGAAATTAATAGTTTTGTCTTTAATAAATACGGCTCTAACTGGTTCTCATCTTGTTTATATGCGTTTTTGGGCCGATTTCAATGTCTCTGATCATTATTTTTTTTATGTCGGGGAGAATGAAACCCCCAGATCTTAATTTTAAAAAAACTAAAAACTAAGTGTTTTTTAGTTTTTTTTTTTTTTTTTTTTTTTTTTTTTGTGATGAATGGTACCTTTCGTCGTTTTTCTTGAAGAATGGTTTCATTCAATCGAATTGTCTGACATTTTACAGGTGCATTTATAACTATTTCATATTAATTAATGAAGAAAATGGATATTTTTAGGAAAGTAGAATTAAAATTTTGTAAAAGCGTAAAGATTTGTTTCGCAGAAACTTCTAGTTTCCGCTTTTGGGCACCAATATAAGGCTGTAAAAACATTTATCTTGGAGCAGTCCTTTATCTGCGCTATTTGATCATTGTTATGCCTTCGTTTTTTAATTTCTTTTACAACTTCACGTACGACTGCAGAAGAATGTAAACCGCGGCCTATTTTTGCAATTTAAATTGAAAATTTGATTACTGGTTATTTTTACTTCATTAAAAATCTTAAAAAAAGTTAATAATGACCTATTTAGAATTAAATAAAATTGAAGTATTTCTCAGAATCAAAGTATAAATCACTTGTTCCTATTATTTTTTCAAGCGGAAATTTCAATTGTTATACATTTTGTTTTGGCAAAAGTAAACCAAAAGCTTTTAACAAATAACTATTACTTATAAATATAAAAATTTATTGGTTCAAAACCTCACATTAGTGGAGTTATTGAAGTTTTAATTTTGTATACATTGTTGTTTCTATTATTTTTTCCATCACTCTAACTACGTACTCAGATGATGCTGGGCATGAAAATGACACTTTTTTAACTGATAAGCGGCGAAGAGGTTCAACGTTCTTTGGAACGCTATGGGACAAAACAATTAATTCTTCTTGGATGATTACGGTCAAAAATAACGGTTTGTCAATAGCGATATCATGTTGTCATAACACTCATAACATAAGACTGCTGGTGTGGATAGCTCCCCGACCGAACTGTTTATGGTCAGGAGCATGCATTCATCAAGTAATTTGTACAATCTGGACGGCAAAAAAGTATACCCAATGAATGGAAAGTCGGCATGGTATGCTCAACAACGCGTTTAAAACGTCTATAACCTTTTGCCAACGACCTGATCGGCACTTATTAGTGCCGTTTAGTGCGAACAATCGACCAAATATTTACATTCTTAAGTTTGTAGAAAATCAAAAATATCCAATCGATTGGAATCAGAATCATTTTCAACTTTAAAGTCGCCTGTGATAGTCTAAAAAATGTCATTAAAAAAAATTTCCTCTAAATCCATCAGAAAAAAGATGTCTTTAAGCTCTATTTAAAACTGAAAACAAAAAGTTTCTAGGAGGTCTTCCAGAATTATTTGCAGTCTACTTTTTTTTCTTACAATCGGAAGCAGATATCAAAGCCTCGAAACAAGTTTTGGTTTACAGATATGAGTTCACAGTGAACAGGGCTATGCATTCAAGTAATAAAATTATTTTTTCAAGATTTTTGAAAAAAATCCAAGGGGTACCCCTTGCCTAGAAAAATTCCATTTTCAGAAATTTCCTCCAAATCCATAGAGTGAGACATCAAAAGAAAGTTCTTTTTTTTTAGCTCTTATCATACCTGAAAACCAAAAGTTTCTAAGAGGTCTGGTTGTTGAATTATTCAAGTAAAAAAATTACAAATTTTTTTTTTTTATTTTCGAAAAAAAATCTGACTAATTTTAAAGGTTTCCATACAAAATATCGATAAATTACAGGTAATTTTGAAGATTTTTAATTCAAAATTCGAAAAAATACTTACCCTAGCTCGTTTTACTCGTCATACTAAGTTATCATTTAGAAGGTGTTGTGACTAATTCTTCCAAAATGTACCCGTTTTCTTTTTGTGTAAAAATCAACATGAATTTTTGTTTTTCATTTTCATTTGTTCACTGTCTTGTTGTCTTGTGGCTGTGTTATTGTATGTGAAGTGAAAAGTAAACGCTCCTTCTTATTTAAACTAATGTCTTTAAATGAAGAAATCGATGACCAAATATTTGTTTTAGGATTCACATACTGATTACCCCCTTAATCAAACACAACTACCTGATCCGATGCCAGATAATCATTCTGAACCTGATTTTCATTTTGAGAACCTAGCAATAGACACAGAAAGACTTCCTCCAACTGCCAGCAGCACTCAAATAAGTACTAAAAGAACAACAAGAAGAGTACATGAACTCGGAGGTAAGTACGAGTGTTATGATTCCTTGTACGTTTGTATGCGAAGTTCTTTTATTTTTTATAGACCGACAAGATGTCCGTTTGCCAAAATATTTGGAAAGACAAAAGCGAGAAAAGGAAGAACAAAAACAAAAAGAACTCCAAAGGGATAGGAATTGTCCTTTTGGATATGAGCCACTGACTGAAGAAGAACGCATAAAAGCTCTTAATATAGCACAAAAAAGTAAATGCGTAAAAAATATCATCAACATCTTCTCTAAATTCTTTATCTTTCTTTCTTCCTTTTTTATTATAGAATTTCAAGATCTTGTTGGCGAACTGAATCGAATGCCAATGACAACGGAAACCCTTCGTATTCGAGGACGAAAAGTTGAAATTGAACGTGAATTGGTTGACCTCGAAAATGATATTCGAATATTTTCAAAACCTAAAGTTTACGTCAAAATGAATGGAGTCTTTTGAAAAGAATACAAAAATCCAACATAAATATGTGACTAGTTTTAGTTTGGTTTTATACAATGTCTTTTTACTGTGATCCTTATCTCTACCAACGGCAACAGTGTAATAAATTTTGTTTCGATCAATTTCGAATGAAATTCATTTAACTCGTTTATCTTTGACTTTCTCATATACAAAATTAATTTTTGGGTATTTTTTTTTCTCAATGACAAGTAATGATATTGGAACGCTATGTGTTTATTACGTACAAATTATCTAACTCTTATCTTATCTTTATTTTCGTTTAAATTCAGCGATTTAGATGTATTTTGTTGTTTAGTTTAGTCATTGGATTGGAATATTAGTTCCAATGAGTGGTCGATAAATTCTGTGTTCTGTTTGCAAACACCTGCTTGTGAGGTCTATCTATACCTTTAATTAAGTGAGGCTAAAGATAAGGTTTATTTGTAGGTAAACTGATAGGTAGGCAAACGAAATTGAAAGTCGATAAATATATTTACATAAAACTTTACTTTGAGTATTCATATTTTTGTACTGTACATGTTGGGAAGAGGTAAATATTGTACTTCCGCTTTGGTAACATTTCGTTGTTAAATTGTTTAAACATGAAATTTTTTTAAAGAGACATAATTCTCGGAAATAAATTATGTACAATTGTAAAATGATCTACAGTCGAGTCTCTCTATGTCGAATTACTATAATCGAATATCAAAATTGAAAATGGTGACAAAATTCGATTTAGACAGAAATTCTAAAAGACTGATAGGAAGTTTAACTAAAAAGATGTTCGACATTGGAGTTTGTTTTATTTTTATTTGATTTTGTTGTATTGTCTACCGTTAGAGTTCTTCTATTGATTTCTTTGATGTTTAGCCGGAAGGCAGACAAGTTATTGAAAATATGTAGTTGTCTTTTATTAACTTACCTCCATACTATCATCTAGCTTCACATTTATAGGATTATTATTAGTATCACCGTTAGCTATTTTTTTGCCATTCTTTGGTATTTTATCACTGTCGATTTTATATTCATTCATCAAATACATTGCTGCATCCGAATGTGGTGGAGCTTTCATAAATCTTTCTGTCATATCGCCTTCATTGAGACCTTTAAGGGTGTTAATTCCACCAGGATGATTTTTCAAAAATTTCGTTATATCGTAGAAATCTTGTTTGTATTTAACAATGAATTCTGCATTTTCATTGTTATTTGTTGTTGTCTCCACCATTTTGGAATTTGATTTATTTCATCAACTGAAATTACATACAAAATTTGATTGTTGTTTTTAATAAATTTATTTTAAGATTTTGTATGAAAAAAATTGTTTATATGTATAAGGTGTTAACATCTTATTTAAAGGGCATTTTGAGCGTTTGGCGGACATCAATGAAATTGGTATGAAATGATAGACCTATAACTTTGAAAAAAAATTTAAATTTCCTTAAAATTCCCTATTGTCGAATGATATATCAATCTGAATAATTTATGTTGATGCAACCTGGCCATATAACATTATTTCAAGGTATTTTTTATTTAATTGCTGAATCAAATAAGACCAAAGAAATTCCGATGCAACCACACTTTTTACGAAGAGATGAGTAATTTTTCAGTACAACAAGTCAAATACATAAGAAAACCTGTTGAAAATAACGGTACCCTAATAAAATTTGGCACTGTGGTATTATTTGTATAAAAATAAAGAATCAGGAAAGTGAAGGGTGTGTTTTTTTTTCGAGAGAAATTAAATTTGTCAAAATTTTTAAGTTGCAATTCAGCCTCTTCTCCAAAATTAACAATATATTATCTTAATCTTTATCTTTAAGAAAAAACTTTTTTTTAAACATTTCTGTCAATATTTACAAATTTATTATATTCAAGAAATTCGCGGCTATTTTTGTTATTTTGACTTGAACTTTGAATTTCCAATTAATATTGTGACAGAATTGAGAAACAAAGAAAAGCTGTATCATCTTTTACGTCATGTTTTTTCTTTCTTTAAGTTTAAATTCATTGCGCATGAGAATTTTTTCATTTGCACATTTGCGCTGCAAATATTTGCGTTTTACATTTATGAACACCTGACATTTGTCATTTGCATTAATGAAAGCTTTGCATTCGTCAGACTTGCGCAACCATGCATTTATGAAAGCGCCCTCAGGCTGTAAAACAACCTTAAATCATGTACAATATCACACATTTTTTTTCATTCCACTGTCGTTCCACTGCATGCGGCGCAGGCCAAAAGGAAAATATCCTGAGGCAGAGGCATGCTTTGAGCTGCCGCGGCAACGGGGCAAAATTTTTCTCTTAATCAAGTGAGACATCAAAAGAAAGGTTTCTTTAACTTCTATGCATAACTGAAAATCAAAAGTTTCTTGGAGGTCTAGTTGCTGATTTATTTGCATCCAAACATTTTTAATTGCGATATACTACATTGGTTCTGCTCTATCTACTCGAGATAATAATAATCAGACATGACATTACGATGATAGAGAATGCGTAAGTCTGTCTGGATCTTTTTATTTTTAGGACTAGAATTATCGTTACCAAATGCCATACGAACAAACTGGATAGATTTTTTTTGTCAAAAATGGATTTAACAATTGTATGATTAAAAATATCCATACATATGGACATGTTCTGTGACGTATAAGGTAATAATTTTGATATATGTAGAAAAACTGGCGCAAAATGTTAAACAATTTGGTATGCATTTTACTAAGTTTAAAAGGAGATTAGGTACTATTTTTAACTTCGTAACTTACTAAAATAGCTTTACCATATTACTTGAACGTTTAGAAATTTTGCGCTACTATTTTTTGAATCGTTATAAACGTTATAAACTGACAAAGAACCGTTTTCTTGATTTTTGACTTTTTCATAAACTTCTTAACCCATTTCAACGAATATTTTTATGCGCAAGTCTTGGTAGCTTTAATTTAAATAATTAGAAAAAACTCAATTTTGGATTTTTAAATATTTAAATTTTTTTTTAAATACATTTTTTTAATAAGGATCAATAAATTGACTTATGTCGTTTTCGATTGGTTTCACTCGAGGATTCACTCGTTCTGAAATCCAATAAAACGGTTTGAATCGCTTCCACTCAATTCTGTTTTTTTTTTGCGTTTGTGTAAAATTTTATATGTCAAAAATTTGAATTAATTTTTTTTCTGGCAAACGAATGACATGGATTAATGTTGAAAAATAATAATTATGAGGTCCACGACGAAAAAGATGATGATTATAAATAATTCCGTCGCTTTAATGCAACTATTTCTTTTTTTTAATTAATTTTAATTTCAGAAAACAATTAATTCTTGAATAAAAAAAAAACACACTGATTGAGTTTTTTTTTGGCATTTCAATATTCATGTATTAGTACTTCTTGAGTGGATTCTGATTTGAAATCGAGAAGAGAATTTCTCTTCTCAGAATCGTTCTAGCTGTCATTTTCATGCCAATAAAATGGTTTCAGAAGACTTCTGAATGATTCCGGACGCTTCCAGAGAGCCAATCGAAAACGACATTAAACTTACGTGGGAATATGGGGAAAAATAATTATTTCAAAATACCGTACCAATTTTTGTTTTTTTTTGAAAAATTTGTATATACCTACAAAAAATTATTGTTTTCGGTTTTCGAAAAAAAATCTTAAAAATCGTTGTTAATAAATCGAATGGCATACTTTATTTGGAAATTACAACCATTTAAAAAAGTGTTCTCTTCATTTTAAAATCAACTTTTAGTACTTTTTTGTATTTCTTATCAAATTAATGATAAAATTAGGTATATTGAAATTATTCTTTTATGAAGTTTATAAAATGCTTAAGCAACTTTGAGCATAAGAGCAAGTACGTGCGTCCCAGTCGTGCATTACTTACATTCGGAGGCAGATCTATGCAGATATCTGCGGACCAAAGTCTCGAAAGAAGTTTCGGTTTAAACTAAACTGTTTGGATGTACATAATGTATCCTTGAAGAGCTTGTCACCCCAAGCAAGTAAGTTATCCTACTAAGATATGCATTAAATAATACTATACACAAGTTAGTGTTTAAACACAATTTTTAGGAACACAGAGTTCACACCTGTATCATCCGTATTAATTAAATGTTTTCAATAACAATATAATGATGAGTCGATATTTTTGCCGTTCTCTTAGAAACGAATCACTTTTTGGCTACAGAACGTAATAAATGTAAGCCTGCTAAAGAAATTTTAAATTAAAAGTTATTTTAGTTAACTTGTGAAATCACTCTTGTATTTTGTCTTGACAAAATTCATCTATTTCGAAACCTTAATAATTTAACTAATCTAATCAACAAAAAGAAAAAAAAAAACACCATTCATTTCAAACAATCCACTTCACAGTTAAAAACAGTTTAAAATGCGTTCGATTATATAAGACTCATAAATACAATCACTTTATTGTTGAAATAGATAGCTTACATTCACCGCCAGAATTATAGCTTTCTATTACGCACTGACTCATTTTAGTATTAATTTTCTCATTGATAAAACACTAATAATAAATTGATTACTCACTTTTATAGAAATTAGGATGATATTGCAAAAAAAAAAAACAAAAAAAATTGTAGTACTTTTACAACTTTTCAAAAAATTCGTTTGTATGACATAAAACCCACCACTCAAAAATTCAATTACTAACAATTTTACAACAAACACTCGAAGTATTCAACGAAAAAAAAGAATTAAATTTTACGACCCTGGGTGATGTTATTTAAATAACAACTGTATAATTGTGTTTTATCTAATCGAAATAATATCCACAGGTTGAAAAAATAAAAAAATCACTTAACATGCCAACTTGTGTTCGAACAACTTTAGTTAACACGATTTATTCATGTTTTTATCTGTTTCTATTTCATTCGTATTATCACAAAATTATTGAAGAGATTGCAAGATAAAATGCAAAGCTCCTAAAACGAACTCAAAAATGTTCTTTTTCGAGTACTACATCAATTGACACGAGAGACCAACTTTGAAAGTATTCAAACAAACTTCCGCCAATGCGTCTTCTTGAGTCGTTGGTATATTGAAAACTGCTGCTCATCACTTCAATATTAGGCTCAAGCGAAAAATGAGATAAGAAATCGGGCAATAATACTAAACCGGCGGCATGAGAGCGCGTAGGAGTTAAATAAGATAAGGATTTAAATTGAATCAGCACTAAGTTATTAACAAACAAAAATAAACAGATAAATGTAAGCATGGTCTAACCATCACTGCATTCCTTTTTTTTACCTACCTTGCAGTTTTTTGTTTAAATACCACGATTTATGCACTGTTTGAAAGAAGCAACCCGACCGACATCGACCAAAAGCGTTTCGAGACTTCCAGTCTTTAACTTGAACAATTTTATTTTTCAAATTCCATGGTAAGAATTTTATATATTAGTCGTAGCGTCATGTGGTTTGTTGAGGTGTTATCAGAGTTTATCAGCCATATGACTATATGGAATTGATATCATCATCCCTTGTTGTTTTTGTTTCCAATATATTAAGCACCAAATGAGTATATTGGAATTAGAAATGGTTAGGGGTAGAAGGTGGTAAAGTTGGAGGTGCGTCGTCGTCGTCGTTCGCAATCTTACCAACGACGACGACTATAACACACTTTAAAAGAATAGCAAAAGACTTGGACTTCAATAAATAGTAGTACCTCTGTGGAGCCATAGGCGTTTGCAGATTTTTTTCTATGGGGGATTTTACAAAAAAAGGGTAATTTTGTAATCACTTTTGAACTTGTATCCTATCAGCCTTTAGAGAACCGAAAATAAATCGAAGTTGTCTCCGCTGATTTCAGTTACACTTTTTGACTAAATCTCGCATAGAAAAATAAATTTCAAACTGTTTCTATCCTGGAAAACCGAGACTACAAAAGTCATTTCTTTTTTAAATACCTCCAGTATTCCTCAAGGCAGCCACTTAGGCCCTCTTCTTTTCATCCTTACTAAAAAAGATATTGAAATGGTTATAAAAAAATGCTCATATCATTTCTTCGACTCGTGATTCTTAACATTCAATTAGATCTGGGAAATATCTTAGTTTTGTGTTTGAAAAACATACACGGAGGTTAATACACGGAGAAAAAAAGTTCACTTTAAATTAAGATGATGTCCACCCTAAAACAATAAGATGTTCGCTTAAAATAAATGGAATCCACTTTGATTTAGGGTGCACTTCAAAATATAAAAATTATAGTCAGAATTTAGCTTTAGTTGCAGTTTATCAAAAATATTTTCAACGACAGCACGATGGTAAGGCATTCGCCTAGTAACCCAAGAGTTGTATGTTCGATCCCCATAGTGGCTGCCAGATTTGACTTGAAATATGATCTAAAAGGATTCTTCAAACTTTACGTAACATATGAACAAAGGTTACAAAGAGATTGTAACCTTTGTTCGCCTTCTACTTGAATACGCTTCTCAGTTCTGGAATCGTGGGCATTCAATGCCGAGCACCGTTTCCTGTGTATGTTTCGTTCTACGAATGCTTCCTTGTGAAGATCCTGAATTTGTACATTTTTTTCGAGGCCGTACTCAGTTAATTATCTTGGATGCACTCAAGAAAAGAAAGACTTTCTTTCCATTCATCAAATACTCTCAGGTTCTCTTGACGGAAAATTACATTTATATCTTATTACTAACCACCGTAATCTGAGAAATCGATCTGCCTGTTCATCGTACCTCTAATAGTTCAAATTACTCATGTTACGAATTCTTAATTTAAAAGACAACTGTAGGTACTCCACATCTTAAACTCCACGCGCTAATGTTTTTTTTTGAAGTGAAAACTTCTTTAGTATCGTAGTGATTTGAAACAAGATGAAACGAAAACGCGACACGAACATTCAACTTGTTATAAATTTGTACTGTAGATAGGTAACAAAATAAACTATAAATGTACAAAATTTCAATTAATTTCATATTCAAAATTCTGAGATAACGGTAAAAAGATGTTCTTTTTCTACACACGTTATAACTTTTGATCTAGTGCACATACAAATTTGATTTAACTTTAATACGCATGCTGATAACATAACCTTTCATTTGATATATCACAATCAACTGTACGAGAAAGTACCGTAATCTCAGCTTGAAATTTCGACATAGTTGGCTTTAAAAAATTCTTATTTTTTTTCTAGGCATGGTAGAAATATGATTCATACGTCATATAAAAGGTAAAATAAACTTTCAGATGATATAAAATTTACTATTGGTTGTCATATAAAAAAAAAAATATATTTAATGGTGTTAAAAGAGAAAAAAGATTGATTTTTTTGCTTTTTTGATGAAAAGTGATTTGGTTTGAAAAAAATTAAGCTCTTTTTGTAGATGTTGTATAGACATGGACGATATAAATATTTTGAGCTGAAACAATAAGCTTTCAGATGATATAAAATTAATATAGGTTGTCATATAAAAAACATGTACTTAAAGGAGATAGAATAAAAAATAGGTAGATTTTTTCTTTTTTTTTGCAAGAAAATTTTTTTTATGGTTTCACTTCTACCACGTGTGAATTGCACACATGACTTTTTTTTATTTTTTTTTTTATCTAAATGCATTCAAACCTTTTATTCAGCTTAAAGTTTCTTAGTTTTAAGTTAGTTTTGAGTATTTGTAGTCTTAAACGAAGGTATTTTTTTAAATGGCTCTCAAGCTTTAGGTTACGATATGATATCGATAGACGAAACCATATCAGATTCAGTAATAATATGTTAAAGAAAGAAAATATCGACGAAATTGTTCAAAACTAGTTGGGAAATTTACGTAATGAACGGAACGCCAAGCTAAAACTATTTTTTTGTATTCATATGTTTTTTCATATGAGTTTATGAGTAAAAGCAGGGTTGTACACACCATTGGGGCAAGCGGGGCGGTGCCCCGGGGCCCCCGACATGCCATGCCAGGGCCCCGACTGGAGACAGTGCAGAGAAGGCAATTTATTATAAAACTAACGAAGCAAAAAGATAAGGACACAAGAGAGACAAATTATATTCATTGTAATTCATAATGAATTGGTAGTCAGCCACATAATATGTATTTCATTTAAGAAAAAATATTATAAGGGCCCCAAAAAAATGTTTCTTGAATAATGTTAGCGAATAACAAATGATACATCAGGGGCCCAAAAAAAAAGTAGGGCGAATGCGTACTTTTTTATTTGTTTTTATTTTCTATATCAAAGGGGCCCCGAAATTTAGTCCAAAACTATTTAAAAGTCCGCTTTGTTTCTAACAAAAATTTTTAAAACCTGTCAGAAACTTAAATGTGTATTTATGTCGTTTTCGATTGGTTTCACTCAAGGATTCACTCATTCTGAAATCCAATAAAACAGTTTGAATAGTGTCACTCAATTCTGAAATTTTATATCTGTATTTGTTTATAAGCAAATAAAATTGTGAACTTTCAAACGTCAAACATTAAATAATTTTTTTTCCTTCAAACAAAATAATATAAATTAATGTTCAAAAACGGTAATATTCAACAAATTAATAGGATAGATGGGTGGTAAAATATTTTAAATAAATATAATAATGCTTTTATTTGTTTGAAAGTAAATTAAAAAAATAATTTCAGAAAACAAAACAAAAGAAACTGATTGAGTGATTATTTTGACTTTAGAATATTAATGTATTAGTGCTTCTTGACTGGATTCTGATTTTGAATCGAGAAGAGAATTTCTCTTCTGAGAAGAGTTTTTTCTGTCATTTTCGTGCGAATAAAACAGTTTCAGAAGGGTTCTGAATGATTCCGGACGCTTCCGGAGAGCCAATCGAAAACGACATTAGAAAACATCTTTTGTTTTAAAATTTGACACTAATCATTTTACTAATGTCGTTTTCGATTGGCTCTCCGGAAGCGTCCGGAATCATTCAGAAGCCTTCTGATAGTGTTTTATTCGCACGAATTTGACAGCTAGAACGCTTCTGAGAAGAGAAATTCTCTTCTCGATTTCAAATCAGAATTCAAATCGGAATTCACTCACATGTCAAAAAAAAAAACACTCAATCAATGTTTTTTGTTTTTGATTCAACAATTTATTGTTTCCTGAAATTTAAATTAATTATAAATCAAAAATTCATACAATAATGGATAAATGACCACTTTCTTCGAACATTAGTTTATAATTTTCCAACTCTAACGCCATGATTTTCATTTGCAAGAAAAAAAAATAATAAAATTAAAAATATTTGACATTTGAAATTTCACAGAAATAAAATAAAAATAGAATTGAGTGGAAGCGATTTGACCTGTTCCATTCGATTTTAGAATGTGTCAATTCTTGAGTGAAACCAATCGAAAACGACATAAATTATTAAACTCGGGCGACTTTTTTTTGTTGAAACCTATCAACTTTACACTTCAACAAACTCTTTACTACAATAAGATCCTAAGACATAATCTTAACCTGGAACACCAAGCTCGAAGATTTCTTTTAATTTGTTTTACGTTTTACTCCAGGAAAAAAACAGAACAAACCTATGGGGGCTTATGTCTTCTCGTAACCCACATTGCGCCGCCTATGTATATGAGAGTGTTTTACTTACGATACAGGTGCTGTAGTATGAATCATTGATTGTGTATTCCTTTGGATTAATCACTTACTGTACGGACATAATTTCTATCCAAAGGATATAATAATAATAATAATACATATGTAGTTCAAGGATAACCTTCATTTTTTGCGCGAAAATTGCGCCAACCATACTCGAAGGTATATTACTATTGCGTGTGACAAGTTTTTGATTTCAAATAAGTTCACTTTAATATGTGATATTTTCAAA
This sequence comes from Episyrphus balteatus, assembly GCF_945859705.1. NCBI lineage: Eukaryota > Metazoa > Arthropoda > Insecta > Diptera > Syrphidae > Episyrphus > Episyrphus balteatus. Next base: position 38,095,494 of record NC_079137.1, on the reverse strand, counting down.
AAGTGAAAAGGTGTTGTTTGTCTTTACTCATAATATTATTATCTATATTTTTGACCTTAGCTAGATCCAAGCTAGATAAGTGTCTATATAGGATACTTAAGTGGAAAATCCACACCCTTTAGATATTAAGAGAGGCTCAACACACACACATGATGTTATATTTATTGACGGACAAGAATTCAAACCAAAAAAACTAAAGTTTTAGCTGATTTATTGGTAATCAAACTTTTGGCAGGGCAATTTTAATGATTACAAGTCACACAAACATTTTGCCGGCTCGTCAGCGAGTGAAGAGAATGTTACTGGAAAGGAGACATTATGATTGACGAAAATTACCTTTTTTTTTCTGTTTTTGAAGGTTAAACTTCCAATCTTAGTAAATGTGTTTAGATAGTATAGATGAATGTATGTACATAAATGTTGTTCAAAATGATAGATAGCTCTATTGGTGTATTAGATGTTGTATCGCATGAACTCATTTTTAATTGTTTGAATCATTAGTGGATACAGAGAGAAAGATAAGAACAATTAATGAAAATATTCTTGTACCTGTGGTGATTGAAATTTGTTATTTTGAATTTAGTACTTAATTTAGAATGTATAGAATTTGTAAACAACCCATCATATAAATACATAAAATCTGGTAAAAAGTCATTTTTTTAAAACAAAATCAAACAAAAATTCTATGTACGTGGTGGCGTATACGTAACATTTTTTTATATAAATAAATAATTAATACACTTTAATTTCGTTTTGATTTTGTAGTACAAAAAGGCGAACTACGAATATTGCATCGGCTGTATACAAAATACAAAACAATCACAATTCTTTTAGATTCCAGTTCAAAAGGATTTCATATATGTATTTTAGCTAATGTAGAGCCAGATAGATAGACCTAACCTATTGACAAAGGGTTTCGAAATAGATTTATGATGCATTTAAATTATTATTAAGAATTTATTTAACCGAAAATGAAAACCCCCCTCAATGAGTGAAATAAATTTAATCTTTCGCATTTCTGGGATTTACCAAAAACAAGATTTTTGTGTGGAATGACATATTATATGCACAAGACTGAAATTTGAAGTTGATATCATTAAACTGTGTGACAAATAATCATTTTTATCAAAAAAACAAAACCGACTTCCATGGATTTTATGGTTTTTCTCATAGTTTCTATGCCCAGAACTGAACGAAATTGAAATTGGACCAAACTGCACCAGCTTTCCAAAACAAAAAGAATTATCAAAATTGGTTCACTCCGTCAAAAGTTATGAGGTAACAAACACAAAAAAAAAAAAAAAAATACAGACGAATTGAATACCTCCTCCTTTTTGAAAGTCGGTAAAAAGAACAAAGCAATATACTATTCTAATAGAACGTTTTTTAGATCTTGTTGAACACAGTGTCTATAAAACTAAAGTCCTGAAAAATTAATGTGTCAATCCAACCCAATTGGAACAATCTGTCCACATAAAATAAACATTCTCAATTTTAAAAAAATCGTTTCCAAGAAAAAAAAAATATTTTATAATAATTTAATTCATTGTAGTTTTAATTGCTTTGAATTAAAATTGAAACTAAAGCAAAAAAATAACCGTTTAAATGGTTTAAGAAACTTTTATCAAAATCGTTAAGTGATGTTGAAAAAAAAAAAAAAAATAATAATAAGAATATTCTTTAATACCATATAAAAAATATTATTAATTTTGGTTCAAAAAAGAAAATTAAAATTTTTGCAAACAATTTTATTACGAAATTTGATTGCCTAATTAAGTTTTCAAATACATACATATGTACATATGTTTGAGAAAAAAAATAAAATTTTAAATATTTTCATTTCATTTTCATTTTTGAGAAAAATATCGGTTCAAAAAATTAACAGTTTTGGCTATGAACTTCTAAAGAGGAAATTCTGCTTTAGAAGACCTAAAAAAGTGTTTATGGGGATTTTTTTTAATGACAGAGAAAAAGCAAGCCTTACAAAATGTTCAGATTATTTTACAGCATATTTGAACGAAAAAAAAAATATATCAAAGGCATCCAAAGTATGAGTACATTTGTCTCAATATTGGAGCAGTTTTTTGCTTGCTTATTTATTCTTAAAATTACTCCATAATAACAAAAATAATCACAGTTCATGAATTATCCAAAAATTATTTCAAAAGTTATTTGCGTTATTTGTTAATTTTGTTTCTAGGGCATCTCCTAAAACTGTGCATTATCAAGTTTTAAGAAAATCACTCAAGTGGTTTATTTTTTTCATATTCTGTATCATCGTATTGTCCTGATTTTATCTCAAGTTCAATTGTTTAACGAATCCAAATCCCTAAAGCACACTAGGACTCTAGGGCGTATACGTAATTTTTTGTTTATGCATTTTTTTATTTATCTTTATACGTTTATAGCAATTGTTTCTAAAGTCTGAGACATACATTTTGAGTAAAATAAACTTTGTTTCTTCATAGTTAATTGCTTTAAAATACACTTCAAATTATTTTGTTGAAGCAACGCAAAAACTGCTCTGCTAGTAATACATGTTATAAAAACGAAAAATTCGGATAAAAAAGATGGGTGGGTCTGGGTATCTTTATACAGAAATTCGTCATCAAAAAATCTATTGAAATTCATTTCCAAAAAAATGAATTTAAAAGAAAAAAAAAAGTTCAATAATGTATTGGAGGTACATTAATTATCCAATTTTGCTTCTATTTAAGAAATAATACGTCATTCAATATTTTTAAAATTTTACTTCCAAATTCGATTCATTTCGCACATGTATTTGATTTTTATTAAAAGCAGCACATAAGAAACTTAAAAAGGCAATCCTGCATTTTTGATGTGATTCATTTCATTCCCAAAAAAATTTGTCAATCTAATAGATAACATTTGTGTAAATAATACTCACAGTCTTTTTGTTCTGTATAAAGTCTTCTTATCTAGACATTCATTAAAATAAGTTATGTATACCTATATTATTTTTGTTTTTGTTTTATGGTTAAGTGATCCGAAAATTAGTGCAAATTTTAAAAAATTTTAAATTTCTTAAAAATATATCACATTTTTTTTATTTACAAACAAGTTGATTGAAAATACTGCCTCACTATAAATTAATTTATCAATGATTTAAACTCTGAATCAAACCGGCCGGCGCGGAAGTTAACAACGTGATGAAACAATTACATATGCGATAAATATAATAACAAGGTCTTTACTACATAATTCTAAACATTTTGGATTAATCAGACAAAAAAGTTAATTGAACTTAGTTTCACACAACGAAGATAAATATTTAATTTATTTAAATAAAAAAACTTGGTTAAAGGTCATATGGCTTTGAGCAATATGCACTGCAAAGGCTCTTATTAAATTTGTATTTTATCACAGACCGGTCCTATTGTTCTGATAAACCAAATACGATTATCTTAGCTTTCAAATTTCAAGACTTCTCACTCAAAAATACTCAATATGCAGCAGGGGTCTTTTGAGTTCTTATCAGCTTATAATTATTTTAACTCAGTTTATTGTTTTTCACCACAGTTTTTTTGAAGTTGTCATCTAGACTAAAGTGAGTATTTTTGTTTGGTTTGTTTATTCATGAATTGAAATGTTTAAACAATATTTAAATATCGTCACAATATTGCTAACAAAAGTTGTGTTGATTATTTTACAGAGCAGCTCTGCTAAATAAGACCATTCATATTTGGTTGCATTAAATCTAGATAATAAAAAATTGATATACATTAACATTATGTATGTACCTTAATATGTATCTACAAGTTTGGGAAAATATTTCAATGGATTAAAAGTGACCTCAAGAATATCGTGGTCCAAAGGGTGTTTTTTTTTCTGGTAAACTGACTGTTAATTATATACAAGATTCATGGAATTACATTTATATACAAAATTGAGTATTAAATCGCTTTCTGTTTTATTAGGATTACAATCAAATTTCAATGCAGTTATCATAACTTAAGGAACTCTAGCATTAAGGGGTAATAACACCTTGTAAACCATGAAATCGAGCGTCATTTTCATCGGCGTATAAAACAAAGAAGAAATATTATTTTCTTTTGGTGTTTGTTTAGTTTAATTAAGTATATTAATAGGTAACAGAATAGGCTAATGTTAAATTTTTTAATGATGTGAAATTTTTTAAATGGCGGTGTAGTTCAGGATGATAGTAAAATCCTGTGCTCCCATCGGGCGACCAACTAACTCCTACAGTTTTTAACCGATTGGGCTGAAATTTTGTGTGGAGCTTAGAAATACTATTCTCTAGTGAAGTACGTAGGATTTTTTTGAAATATTAGTTTTTAAAGAAATGGCATTAGTTTGAAAAAATTATTTCATTCCAAAAACAAAATTCGTTGAAAAAAAGACTATAAAATCGTTAAATTTTAATATTTCAAAAAAATCAAAGATAGTATTTCTAAGCTCCACACAAAATTTCAGCCCAATCGGTTAAAAACTGTAGGAGTTAGTTGGTCGCCCGATGGGAGCACAGGATTTTACTATCATCCTGAACTACACCGCCATTTAAAAAATTTCACATCATTAAAAAATTTAACATTAGCCTATTCTGTTACCTATTAATATACTTAATTAAACTAAACAAACACCAAAAGAAAATAATATTTCTTCTTTGTTTTATATGCTTATGAAAATGACTCTCGATTTCGTGGTTTACAAGGTGTTATTACCCCTTAGAGTTAACAGGAAAATCTCTTCTTTCTTCCTTATCTATACTAAATTGAGTGAATCAATATAAATATATATCTAGCGTTTTTTTTTTCATATCTTCTAAAGCTAAGTAAATTTTTTCTACCTACTACAACACCTACCTATGTTATGACTTGTGATATTAGGTATTATTTAACAGTTTATAAAAAGATATTTAAAAGAACCTATATTACAGGATTACATACATTTATATCATAATAAAGATAAGTACAAGAACATTAATATTTGTATGTGTATACATGTATTTAAAATGAAAGTTTTTACATACCGGAAAGCTATAGAATTGAGATTTTAAACAAACTTTTGCTATCAAATTGTTAGTAATTTGTTTTTTGGAGTTAATGTAATAAAATTCGCAAAATTCGTCCTTTTTGAGCATTTAACAAGCATTTGTGTAGAAAATTATCGATTTATCGGCTATATAATACACACTATACATACATGCTTATAAGTTGTAGAAAATTAGAGATTTTTTTTTTTTTTTTTTTTTTGACGGGAGGAAATCTTCAAAAGACACTTGGCAGTATTCGACACCAAGTAGTGTGGGACTCTTAACCACTAAAACCACCTCTTTATCATTACCAATCTTGAGAGATCCACATCAGATTTTTCTTTCTTAACTTTGTAAAATCACTTTGGGGGAAGTTTAAACTTTTAATACTTTCCCATGTTTTTTTAGACCATAAGCTCATGAGGCTTGGTTCTTCTTAATCTCCGAACATGGTTTCTAGTATTCAAGACGGACACCATTTCAGAATTGGTATGACATTGCAGTCTCTGATTATGGGATACAGCGTATTTTTTAACAACTTCTGTAACCGTTTCTATTTGTAAGTCACGATGTAGATCGCTATTTCTTATGTACCAAGGTGCATTTATTATTAGAGATTTTAAAAACAAATCAAAGTCGAACTAAAAATTCGACTGGGCATCACAATGATAGTGAACACGACAAAAACGATTCAAATTGAACATTTAAAGTTTTAGGCGATTCCCTAGAAGGCAAATTGAATTTTATTTAAGACCAAAACTAAACTTACCAATACTTTTTTTCCTGAAATAACGACGATATATGTATAATCCGACTGGTGGTCTCTGTATTGTTTCATCTCTATCTGTAAATCGAACGATATATGTAGGTACTACAGGGCATGTTAAGAATTCAAAAAAATAAATCTCGAGATAACAACATGACATTATGGTGATAGAGAATGCGAAAAACTGGGTCTCGAAATTTTGCCTTTCCACATCCCAAGGCGCATTCCATTTATCATTAAAATGCATCACCAGCAGAGATGCTAATGACATGTTTCCACATTTACAAACATTAGGTACACTGGTAAACAAGGGTTCTGTTGCCGGAACCAAAATATACTTTTCTGAAGGTTTTCGGTGTGCTGAGCTCGAATCCGAAGTCAAAAAAATTCTAGCAGCTCCCGTTTTTGAAATATTACCGTTAGAAAACGCCAAAAAAACGTTTTTTTGACTACTTCGGACGTTTTTTTTTTCATGTAAGAAAATTTTTTAAAATTAAAATTCTAACGGTTTCTAAAAGACCTCTTTTTATTCTTTCAAAATCTGTTTAAATTTTTCCGATATCTTTCGTATAGGTATAGATTAGGGTGGGACAAAAAAATCGAAATTCTTTTTTTTGATTTGGTACTCCGAAAAATCGATTGCTAGACACCTCTAGAATATACACACCAAATATGAGCTCTTTATATTAATGGGAAGGTCCTCCGCTTTTAAATTTTCCATTTTTGCATCAAGCTTCTACAAAAAAAAATTATTTTTTTTATAAATCGACTTTTTTGCAAATTTCTTTGCTTATTCTTGTAGGAAATTGAACGCTCTACAAAAAAGACTTCATACTCTTTTTTCGTTTATCTAACCGTTTAGTAGATATTTGAGGTCCAAAAATCGAGAAAATCTTTAAAAATTCGTTTTTTGTTCTTAATTTTGTAACAAATTGAAAAATTATAATAATCAAATGCGCATAACATATTCTTGTAGGAAACAGATTGCTCCACAAAAAAGGTCTTAATAATTTTTTTCAATAATCTAACCATTCTAAAGATATTCGAGGTCAAAGTTAAAAAAAAATATGAAAACATTTTTTACTTTTCAAAATTTTCTAATTCACTGAAAATTCAATGTTTTCAAATTAGCAAGATGTTTTCTTGTAGGGACTTAAACGTTCTATAAAAAGTTTCTTGGCAGCAAAATAATTGCTTTAACCGTTAAGAAGATATTCGTATCCAAACCAATGCCCACTGATTTCAATAGTTTTCTTATGACAAGTATGCATTGCGATTTGAATACGATTATCTTCTACACGGTTAAAGCAATTAATTTGCTGCCAAGGAACTTTTTATAGAACGTTTAAGTCCCTACAAGAAAACATCTTGCTAATTTGAAAATATTGAATTTTCAGTGAATTAGAACATTTTGAAAAATAAAAAATGTTTTCATATTTTTTTTTAACTTTGACCTCGAATATCTTTAGAATGGTTAGATTATTGAAAAAAATTATTAAGACCTTTCTTGTGGAACAATCTGTTTCCTACAAGAATATGTCATGCGCATTTGATTATTATAATTTTTCAATTTGTTACAAAATTAAGAATAAAAAACGAATTTTTAATGATTTTCTCGATTTTTGGACCTCAAATATCTACTAAACGGTTAGATAATTCAAAAAAGTGTATTTAACCTTTTTTGTAGAGCGTTCAATTTTCTACAAGAATATGTAAAAAAAATTGGCTAAAATGTCAATTAATAAAAAAATTATTTTTTTTTGGTAGAAGCTTGATGTAAAAATGGAAAATTGAAAAGCGGAGGACCTTCCCATTAAGCAATCGAGTTTTCGAAGTACCAAATCAAAAAAACGAATTTCCATTTTTTTGACCCACCCTAGTATAGAAATCTTAAGATGAACTAAGTGTGTTTTGCTCAAAAATCATAGAGGATGTAATAACTTTATAATACATTGGTAAGCCAAGCAGCACATGTGTTGTCGAACATATTTTAGCTGTTACTGACTACATATTTAATACCCTTTTCAAAAATGTAATTAAAAGACTTTCATCAGCTCTAGTTTCTTAGTTTCAGCAAAGTACATACAGTGGTACTTAGAAACACGCTCTTTCTTTTCAAAATGTTTGTATGTTCTTAATATGAATAAAAAATATTAGAAATATTTTTTAACAGAGGTATTTGAAGAGCTTGATGTTTTACTAAGGATCTCCTCTTTATTGCACCTTCTTTTTCTAAAAAAATAAGGGGTTGGTGTGTCAGGAATATTGTTAAGGACGTTTTATTATTTTTTTGGAACATGTGGCATTTTTCGAGGACTGCAACCACATTAACCAACTAATAGAAATTAGTTGGTGATAGTCCTTCTTATTATTCGTACGTTTAATTAATTGACCAAGTTTGGCAAGTGTAAATGCTAAAAATCAAAAACAGGATATTTCTTAGTAATTTTTCCTCAGTGTTTCTAATTATATTTCCACACAAAATTGGACTATATTTTAGATTTTTTTGCAATATTTTTCTTTTGTTGGATAAATTCTAAAATTTTTTTCTTAAAATGTTACAAGCATTATATCATCACTTGTGTTTGCTAAAAATTTGTTAAATATTTTGTATTTATAGTAAGAAAAAAATAACATTTTGTAAACAAAGCAGGATGTTTCTAATTATTTTGCCACCACTGTACATATAAAACAGAAAAAAACATGTATTTACTTAGAAAAACTTTATTTAAAAAAATAAATTAACCATTAGTTTCTAAAAAAACTTCGTTTTAAGGCTCTCCTCTGGTGTGCTGACTTTGGAAAATGACATCCAACAATAGTCGGACATCATATTCGTATCCCAGAAACCCTGGTATAAAGTTATTACATCCTCTATGATTTTTGAGCAAAACACACTTACTTCATCTTAAGATATATCGAGCTATACGAAAGATATCAAAAAGATTTAAACAGATTTTGAAAGAAGAAAAATAGGTCTTTTAGAAACCGTTACAATTTTAATTTAAAAAAAATTTCTTTCATGAAAAAAAATCGTCCAAAGTAGTCAAAAAAAACGTTTTTTGCATTTTCTAACGGTAATATTTCAAAAACGGGAGCTGCTAGAATTTTTTTGACTTCGGATTCGAGTTCAGCACACCGAAAACCTTCAGAAAAAAAGTATATTTTGGTTCCGGCAACAAAGAAAAAGTTTAATTTTGTAAACCAGTGTTAGTATCCATTACAGATATTATTGCTACCAAATTACAAGCAAATCCGTACAGCCTTTTAAGATTCAGCTCTATCTTAAGACGCAATGGTTACACCAATAACTTATTTTCCTGAGAAATTAATCCAATTCCATAACACTTCTTAATTTACATTCTGTGACTGTTTTAAGCAAAATTCAGCTTTTGGAAGTAAATTTCTGAAAGTATAAATCCTTTGAGAAACTCTATCTGTCTAGTATGCGCATGCGTACTCACTTCCAACCTTTATTTAAAATGATACTCTGGATTTTACTGTTAAAAGTCATAAATATTTTTACTCATATTGGAAAGATATGTATAATGTACAGGATTGTAAAAAATCATTTTGTTATTAATGCATTTGCTCTCCATTGCAAATTTTTAAAAAAATATTTAGGTATTGCAAATAAAAAAAATTTCCATTGAAAAACAATAATTTATTGTAACTGAAAAATATTTGCTTAAAAAAAATATTGTATTGCAACTGAAAAATATTTGCATTGAAAAAAAATATTTATTGGAACAAAAAATATTTTGCATTACAACAAATTTTATGAAAATGAACAAAATTTGCAATGAAAATAAAATTTTTATTGCAAATAAAAATTCAATGCAATGCAAAAGTGTTAGCATTAAATATTTTTTTTTTAATATTTGTCATATTTGTCGAATTTCCTACAATTTTTAATATTTCACCATACATTAGGTTCAAAGTTACCGTTGAAATAGCTAATATATGGTCAAATAGTCAAAATTGTAAGAAATTCGAGGAATATTGAAAAAAAAAATACATTTAATGCACACACTTTGCATTGAATTTTTTTTTCAATGCAGACAATTTTTTATTTGCAATACCTACAATTTTTTTTCAATGCAAACTATTTTATTTTTAATGCAAATTTGTTCATTTGCAATAAATTTTTTTTAATGCAAAATATTTTTAGTTGCAATAAATATTTTTTTTTCAATGCAAATATTTTTCAGTTGCAATTAATTTTATATTTAATGCAAATTTTTTATTTGCAATAAATATTTTTTTTTTAAATTTCAAATGCATTGTATTACGCAGATTATGAAACAAACATTAGTACCTAGATTTAAAAAAAGTACTTCGTCGTAGTTTTATGGATAAGGGTTCCTCTTTCGGTTTAGAAACGTTATGCAAAATTACGCAACAGAAATAGATCTTGGTAAAAATATTTAACAACGTCTATAAATCGATGAAAATTGGCTACATTCACCTAAAAGCATGACACATCCACACATTCCGCAATTTCCTCTTAAAGACCAAGTCAAATGTGGCAGCAATTATAATTTGACATACAAAAAAAATCTTGATTTCACATTTTATTAATTATATTTTTTGTTTATTATAATAAACTACATCAATATCATGTACATATATAACATTACATCAATTTATTTTTTTTTTATTCAAAAGTACGTATAAGTTAATATTCTCTTTCACACTAAATTGAGAAAACCATACAAAAATATTTTATAAGTTGAGTTTGTAATGTTTTACATATATAATAATTCCTTTTGAACATTCACTCATATTCTTAAATACACTTACATCCTTTTAGGTACTTTTTTTCTGAGTTGTACAAAAGTAACTGCCTTTCTTGTATTTTTATAAAAAGTAAAACAAATAAGTCGCACAAAAACTTTTTTTTGAGCAAAATAAAAAAAAATTTAAGGTAGGTTTTTTTTGAAAATTTTGAGATGCTTTTATAAGCTTAAGAAATATGAGATTGAAGATATTTTTATTAGGGACTTCAGTGTCCTAATGATAGCCATTCACAGTTACTTTTTGGCTGTGATTATTTTCTCCTTTAGCATGACCATTCTGATGACCATTTTCAAGTTTCTTAGCCTCGATTGAGGTCTTGAGCTTCTTTAGTGGTGGTTCAATTGTGGAGATGCTTGCAAAATCAAACTGAAAAAAAATATACTCATACATTCAAAGTTTTTTTTTTTTGGAAATCAAACAATCCGACTTACTCTTTGCTCCAAAGCCATGTGAGAAATTGGAGGAAGCCCAACACAAGCTCTTAAAATATTTTCAATTGCTGCCCTCTGACTAAAGAGAGAATTCACAACAGGAGTTCCCTTCGGGACAAGAGGAGCCTTGCACAAGTAGCTTAGAATTGACAAGACAGGCTTGAAAGCAACCCATTGAGAACTTGTTTCCTTGTTGCTTTTCAGGTGAATCCTTGAACAAAGCTCTCCTAAAATTACCAAATCCAAAATCAATGGAGATGCCAAAAGTGAATCTTCACAGGTGTTATGAATAACCAAAGTGTTGTGGCCACCCATCATAATTTCACTGGTATACTCGTCCATGGCCCTTTTGCTGTCTCCAACATAGGGAACGTATTTTATGACTACCACATGATCAGGGTGTTCGTTTGGCTTATACAGAATACTGTTTGATTCGACCATATCGTCAACAACGTTACTCTTAGAAATCTTTGGAGAAAATACAAAGAATAGAAATTTATAACAGATTTAAGAAATTCCAAAAAATATCTGTACCTCTTTGGACCGGAACTGTTTAGGTGCAGATAAGTTTTTGCCATCGTTATTGCCCAAATGATTATAGCTGACAATAGAGGTGGGTTTGATACCGGCTCCAACTAAGAAATCTACCAACACTGACTTTAACTTGGTCTGACCAGATTTAAAATCATCTCCGGCTATAAAAACTCCATGATGTTCGGCCATTTCAATAAGTCCAGGAACAAATGTATTTTGAGGAGATCCATTGATGTAAGTACACTATGAAGGGAAATTTTGTGTTCAAAATTTTAGTTTCTTAAAATATTTTTTCAACAACTTACACCTTCAGTAATACTAGCCATAGCAAAAATTGTCGATGGTGATATTTCCGACTTATTTGCTTTGACTGATGCCTGTAGCTCACTCATAGTGGTGTTCAAACCCTCTTCAATCTCACAAAAACGTTCCGTATTAGCGGTCCATAAAACTATTATCTTTTCAACTCCTGAAGTTGCTTTAAAATCTTGAATATCCTTGCGAATCTGTTCAAATTGTTGATATTTGGTCCCTTGTATAACGTTGTCAGCACGAGTCGATTGATTGGCAGCTATAAAATCCGGATCATAGATCGATGGGCGAGGTTGCATTTTAGATAGCTCCTTATACAATTGATCTTGTAATTCAACATCTAGAACTTGAGCCCGACGCATGGAATCTCCAATGTTCAATGTACTGATATCCCAACCATCGACAACTATCAAATGAAAAAATCTTTAAAATTGTTGCTAAGGAATAGTTATAAAGATTCTTACCAATATCATTAGGATTAACCATAGGAACAAGATCCTTCATTGGTATATAAACATCTTTGCCATTATCATCATTTCCCAAATAAACTGTCGATGCTTGGGTTATTGATCCATACCAATTGGCTTTTTGTATGCCAGTTTTCTTTCTCCATTCCAACTGACGACGATTGGCTTCGAGAGCAGCACTCAATGTTGAACCATTATTGCCACCCCAACCAACCAGCATCAGACCCAATTTTGGCACATTTTTTTCAGTTCGAATTTTTAGAGATAATTTTTCGGGCTTCACCTTTAAATAAATAAATCATAGTTTTAAATATTTTTCTTTTTTAACTTTAATCATCAATTAAAATTAATAAAGGGATTCTGTTAAGTATAAATTTTAGAACTCAAAAACACCTTTAAATTAATTTTTTTTACGTTGTAATATACTGTCTTGGATAAAGTAACGTATCGAGACAATCTAGACTAGAAGGTCTAGCACTATGTGCATGCATTTGCATAAGCGAACCTTCCGTACGACACGTTGGTTGTGCCGAATAGGCCTGATCCTTCAGGAAAGAGGATGATCTATATTCTAAAACACATCGATTGTCAACCTGTGGTCCGGGGGACCCCTGGGCGTCAGCTTAAAATTTCGGAGGGTCCGCTACAGCTTTTTCATAAATCATCAGAAATATGTACGTCTTTAACATAATTCTAATGTGACGCTCAACAAACTTTGTACCTACTTTTTATCTGTTTTACTAATTTCCTCACTCCATTTTATTGCATTTTCTTACCCCTCTCAATAATAGATAGGTATTAGAATCTAGTTTAAATTACCAAAAAAAAACAACGAAGTGCTTTCTATGTATTAATATGGGCAATAGGCCGGAGCAAAATTTTATTTTCTGAAAATTCAAAATTCTACCCCAAGTAAAAGTTGCATAAAGTCCTAAAACTAGTTTAATGATTTTAAATTTTTTTTTCCCACCGCTAGGGGTCGCGCATCGCAATGCAAAAAATTTATGTTTTCTTGTATTGTATTTTTTTTAGTTCAGAATTAAGGAACTAAATTTTTTAAAAATAAACAAAACCAAAGTTATAAACTGAAAAAGAAGAATGTTTTTGCTCCGTAAGCCCTGATCTATCGGCTTTTTCTAGGCTCATTTTCAGGTTTCAATTGCAATGAGAAATTAAATTAATTAAGAAAAAAAAAATTTAATAAAAATGCATAAAATTAAAAAAAAAAAAATGCAAGACTATGTGTTTAATAAGCCTATTTTGTTCTTTGTATAACGGCCGACGTTAATTTAAAGATTCTTATACATAATATTAAACTAAATTTATTTTTGAAAAGGGTCCGCCAACTGACAATTTTTTTGTTAATTGAACTTTAATTCACCTGTTGTGAAAATCTTAAATTGCAAGCGGTTTCCGTTTCCTTACTAGTTAAACCCGTTGGAGCTTTTTATAAAGTGAGATGTACATATGGGTCAAAATCATGGAGGTGGAAAATTTGATATCCAGGCATTTTTTAAAATCAAAATAACATTTATTTAAATTTTTTTTCTTATTTAAGTACCAATTAAAATAGAAGGCACGCATCTACGAATATATTTGTTTCGGTTAGAAAAGTTTAAATTTCTTTTTTATTGCATCTTATATACCCAAAAACAGCGTTCCCGGACATGTCCATAATTCAAAAACTGATATTCAAATGACTTAAAAACACATTAAAGTCAATTATTTTTAAGTATTTCTTTTCTAAATACTACATATACCTACACAATATTTTTTATAAATTGGTACCTACATCTCTTACAAAAAAATTAAGTTTTGTTATTTTTTATACATTAATAAAAGTTGTCCCAAGAAAAATAACGCATAAAACCAACATTTTTTAATGTATCAATATTTTAATCATCTAACGTACAAATTGTGCTGCAAGCAGTTTTTAAAGTTGATTTTATTTAGATTTATATCATTCCACGCTTATTTTTATGGATAAATATATAAAATGTAAGTAAGAAGCTAGTTTTAGTTTCATTTTTAAGTAGCGTACATCAATTAACCGTCATTCCGGGAACGCTTGTTTTGGGGTATAGTTAGATTAAAATTTTAATTTTTTTGTGATATTATGATCAAAAATCGAGTCCACTACAATATAATCTCAAAAATATTTCGTTTTACTTTGTTACATAAAAAATAAAAATAAATTAAGGTCAAAACGTCATTTCCGGCAACGCCATTTCCGGAAACGCCATTTCCGGGAACGCTCTTAGAATCTGAATAAATAATGTAGTCTTACACTCATAATTTTGCATTTTTTAGATTTTTTTTACTAAGTATCCTTTCTGAGTATACACTTTTATCAAAAAAGTTACAAAAAAATAAAAGGAAAAATTACTTATGCCCTAAGTGTTTCGGACGTGCATATAAGCATTTTTTTTTTTGTAGAAATCGGTCTCTGCCCCAGGAAATAAAGTTATATTTGATTTATTTAAAACCTACTATCTTAGTATAATAATATATCATTCACATTGAAACTATTTCTAGACTCCTAAAGTCGTTTTGAAGAGATCACCACCATTTCGAGGAACGTTTTTCTAGTACTAATTTTTGGGGTTTTGCGGTAAATTGAAAAATTTACATTTTTGTGCTCTGCCCGTTCATGAACCGACAAATGATGGCTAAAGCGCACATTTGAGCATGAAATTTTTATCATAAAACAAAGTTGATTTTTTAAGAATTCGGTCATCGAAATTTCCCACCTCCATGATTTTGACCCATATGTTAGGAAGGATAACCTGGAATCTATGTAAGTCAGCTTCACCTCCTTCTCCTTAACAAAAATTCACACTGGTTTAGCCATTTTTTTTTCGATACGTACATATATCCTAATAGACGTTTTTATTGGGTGAAAAAATTTCAATCACTACTTCGTTAATAAATTATATAAATAATAAAGGTGCACATGCACAGTGATGCACTACTAATATGTAGTTGAATGTGAAGCAAAAAATCTCATACCAATAAAAAATATATCTAAATCAATTTATCATCCGATGAAGTTATTTTTATTTAGAAACAAAATAATTGTTTAAAATCCACTTATAGAGAAAAAATAATTAATAAATCATTATTGGCAGGTTAACCATACAAAATTGTTTACTGGCTATATTTTGCATCTATATCTGTGAAATTATTTATAACTCTAGAAAAGGGTGTATTTTTAAATGCAAACTGTGCATTTCTCACGCTATTCCCAAAATAATGCATTCAAATTACGTAACTGCACTTATTAATTTATTTCCTTCTATATAATGTAGGTATCTACTTCGGAAAATATTATTTCTCATTTGAATATAAAACATCTGCTTTGTAACTGAGGAAAATATTTTTTTTATATATACTATAACAATTTATAGCCCGAAATGATTTACTAACGATAAACTTAGTTGAATACGAACATTTATGTAGGTATTGTATATTGTATATATCAGAATAGCAGTTATTTTGTTCGCTATATTTCATATAGTAACTGAGATTTCCTATATAAACGTCCGTAAATTAAATGGTATGGAATGTATTATTAGAGTTCAATGCATACATTATGTATAAAATATGTACAAATATTATAAATATATAAACTTGTATTTTGGTTTATAAACGCCGGTTTCATATCTAATTGATAAAACATGTTCATCAAATTCAAAGCAATGGACCTTTATATTAAAATGTATGATAAATTGATAAATATCATAAATTATAAAATATCTCTTTTTTATCATTCAACATCAATTAACTTTATTGAATTAGGTTTTGCAATTTTCGTTTATTAATATTTTTGCTCGGGGTGATGACAGTTTATTTATTTTTAATATGCACATACATACAAACATCACATTAGCATACTTTTATACGTGAGAAAATAATAAAATTTAAAACTTTTATATGTTCTATTGATATGTATGTTTATATTTTAACCGAATATTGAATCTTAAGGCACGAAAACGAAATTGGCAACCATTCCTTGTAAAAAGTAGGTTGCAATTTGGGGATTTTTTTTTTTCAAATTAAAAAGAACAACTTTATTCTTTGAGACGACTTTGCATTAAGAAAATGACAAAATTATAAGAAAGTTATTGGAATTGCAAAATTTCTGTTGTTGTTTTGAAAGCTTCAAAGTTCAAACCTAAGTTAAATTCAATGAACAAAGACAAATTAGATATCATTATGACAACCGTAATATACAGTGACAAGCGAAATTGGTCCAATGTTTTGCCTTTTTTTTAAGTTGTTTAAATTAAGTGCTGCTTAAAAATGTAAATGAAATTGTTTAATTTTGTTTTCCTCATTTAAATTAAAAAAAAAAAATGCTTTATTGTAGGAAAAAAGAGAGTGTGGTGTTAGAACTTGACCAATTCTGTCCGTTTTGGAATAAGGCTTTCGTTTCTATTTCTAATTAAGTTAGGTATATAGAATTCATTTTTACTACTTCCTCCAATGCCTTGCCTTGACAAACTATCAAATTGTGAATAAGTATGTATATTCGGAAATTCGGGCACATTTCAGCTTTATACAATCCAAAAGCTCCTCACACTGTTGATTTGTTTTGTTCTCATACTATACCCTAACAATAATTGCTTCAATATTTTGAACAGATTATCAGTCAAATTGGGGCCTTGTGATGACCATTCACCACGTCTAAAATTTTGGATTTCCGACGCAATATTTGACAGTTTAAGAGGTTCTTCTAAGTTCTCATCTAGTTGAAACATTATATCAGACAACATGCAACTTTTAGAAACTGTTGTCTGAAACTTTGGACTTCTGCCACCGACCGACCACCACTGTAAAACTGAAACGATTTTCAAAAAAAAAAAGGATTGGTCTCAAAGTCTCGAAATTCGACAAAATTTCGATACGCCATTTTTTTTTATTTGATGTTAGAAGTTTCTCATAAATAGAGTCAAAAAGGCGCTGAAAACCGATTTTTTTTTTCAAAGGTCTAAATCGGGCAAGTTTGAAAGCTGTAATTACGTTCAGTGTTTTCACAAATAAATCAATCTTCCATGCTTACTGATATTTTGGCCTGTCTATTGTTTATATACTGATTTAATCAACATAAAAATTAATCAACAAATGTGTAAATATTTAAATTTCTTGTTTAAATTAAGTAACGTTGCAGAAGGAAACATTTTTAAATTTCTTGTTTAAATTAAGTAACGTTACAGAAGGAAATGACCTTTAAAAATCCGACTTATTTTATCGCTTTGGTTGAAAAAAAAAAATAACAATATTATCTAGAGTTATTTCAAAGCCAGATTCTATTTGAGAATCCCTTCTGTCATGTTCAATTATTCGCCAATTATCATATTGCTGCTACACGTGCATCTGTCTCTATATACTTACACACTTATCAATCATATGCATCATGCGATATGACAACCAATTCCATTCATGCCATAAAAGTGCAAACATGTTAATAAAGGCAACAACATATTATTTATCCTATAGGTTGTGTATCCACATAATGTAGCAAATAAATTTAATTTCCATTCCTTCTAAATCCAAAGCCGTAACCAAAGGGTAATACTTCAGGAAAGTAATTTTGAAAATTCTTCATTTCTATGATAATCTAATATACCTACACCCGTATTTATAAACGTTGTATAACTTTATAAAACTGTTTAATTTTGGAAAATGTGATCAAACACCTTGTTTATTATTGTCTCATAGCTGTCAAACTTACCTACACAAAAGAGTAGATTATCTTAACGCCAATAATGTGATTATTATTTTCCTCAAATGAAGCATATTTCCAACAATTTGAAAATGTTATACAGTGTATAAGTAGACAAAAATCTAATAAATACAACTGCTTATGTACACGAACAATGTAAAGGAGTTTAGTTTGAGACTTAATAGTGTTAGAATACATTTTTTTACCAACATTAAAAACCTGTCACCAACTACTAAAAAGTTCATTCAACTTGTTGCTTTAATTTCAGTTGAAAAAGTTCATCTTTTTTCGAAATTAATGATTTAATTTTCAAAATCGAGTTCCAAATTTCAAAAATCTTCCTTGTACTTTATGGAAACTCCAACAAGTGGTAATGTCTAAGCTGTTGAGTCAAATCAACAATTTAGAGGCTATTGGAATTGATATTTGTCTATTCAACAAGTCTATTATCATTTAACGCGCAAGTATCAGAGAAATTCCTGCTTATTGAAAGATTCTAAAACAATTGTTATAGAGTCCGTAGAATACTACTTGTTAATGCATACATACCTTATAATCAGTTTTTAACTTTCACTAATAAGTAGCTGTTTGAATATATTTTCGGAATAGCCACGTTTTTAAATGAAGAAAGTACTTTTGTACTCACCCCGAACGTTTCGCATCAAGTTTGATTGAGCGTGCTCACCGGGAAACAAAAGTACTTTTTTCATTTAAAAACGCGGCTAATCCGAAAATATATTTAAGTTATGTCTGTAAGAAACCGCAAAAGCCTTTAAAGTTATAAGTAGTTGTTTGTTATAATAATTAACCAGAAAGAAGACTACCCCTTTAAAAAGCATTTTTGGCTACGACCTTATTTCTACAGTAATTCTACATGTGCGTTAAAAAATTCTGAATGGATTGTTCTAGAATACCGGCCAACAACAACAGCAATATGCATTCACACCCTCATTTTATTCAAGGTCATGAAGAAAATATCGATTTTATATAGCCTGACAATAATAAATTGTGAAAAAAAGGCATTTGCGCCCTGCCCTATTTCTGTAGAAAATGACGTAACTCTTGAAAAAAATAATCTTCAGACACAACATGGAAGTAAATTGCTTACCTGAATTTTACCACCATCCCGCTTAACTGAAGAAGTTTGATACTCATAATCAACTTCAATATAATTTTCATCAATTTGTACATTTGGTGATAAAACTTCCAAGTTTGATGCACTCATTTTTAAATTGATTTTTTTTAAATTAAACTTAATTAAACGTTATAACTTTTGTATACAAAAAAAAAATAAACAGTCTTTAGATTTCACAAGTAAGTAGAATTGAGTCCTTTTTTCTTTGTTGCACAATCAATAAATTATTTTTTATTGAATTCCTTTTGATGGATTTTACAAATCAAATTATATCAAACCAGTTCTTGGAAAGATTGGTTGAATTCTATCGAAATATTATGTCTTTGATCTTGATTCTTGAAAGCAAAAATGAAAAAATAAGTATATTCTTTGAAGAAGAGTTAAATGCGTTTCGCGTTGCAGTCGGTGGAACAGCCTCTGAATATCGGTCTTTACCACTTGAGCTATCTCAAACTTATGAGCTTTCCTCTCGAATTGCCGGATCTATTTATTGTGCTCTCAGTAAGGGCGCATGTCTTTCTTTTACATTATGTATTATGGATGGAATCAGCTGAGTGTGAGCTGTTGTTGAGTCCAATTCTAATAAGGCACGAGAAAAAAATATCAATTGGACAGAATGTCTTTCATCAGAATAAAAAAAAATAAACAAAATTGTATATGATAAAAATTCATCTTCAGAGAATAATAATTGTGTGCCGGGCGGCACATCGACATCATTCAAAAGCTTTTTTTTGGCTTCTCGAAATTAAAGAAAAATAGCATAGTTACATTTGTTTTTATTTTTGTTTTCAGAATTTCTTATACCAAATTGATGCATTAATTTTCCTATTAAGAGGCATTAGCACCGGCCGGCCGTCTTCCTTTAATTGGTGCTAACTGTTGATTTTATGATTGTGTATAATATTTTGTAGGTATAAAACAGGGTGTTTTAAAATATTGAGTACAGTTTAAGGCTCAAAATCATGAAAATGAAAGATTAGAGTTCCAGCCATTTTTACTTGCGATATACATAGGTACTAAATATCAAGTTATGCATTCGTACAAAAAAATACATAAAAGAATAATTTTTATTTAATTTTATTATTAATTTTATTTAAAAAAAGTAAATAAATTTGGTATAAAAAGTTGTTTTTTTAATTTATTTCTTTCGTAACAAAGAATTTTTGTAACATTTTTTGTACAACAAACGTTTTCACGAAATGAAGTTTTTTGAGTTGTCGCTCTTTTGAACTGCGGTTGCGCTATATACCTACAAAAAAATTATAAAAAAATGTTTCAAAAAAAGTTGATTTGCCATTCTGAAGACATATTAGTCCATTAAAAAAATCAAGAAAATTTATTATTCCGTTTTAAAATAAAATGCACGACTGTGTCACACGAACTTGCTCGAAAGTTCAAATTGCTAAAATATTAAAGAATTTTTAAATAAAAATTTGATCAATGTTAATGAAAAAAAAAAAAAAATTGAAAAACATACAATTCGTATTTTATATAAAAAAAATCAAAATTATTTTTCTTGCAAAAATAAAAATCGAAATAAGGAGACTGGGCACTTTTGTATGGGACGTGGCCCATCGGTGTAACACATTTACACATTGTGACATATTTCAAATGAAAGGTCTCGATGAGTGTATTATTTTTGTATATGGGCAAAAGTTTGTATCTCGTGCAGGGGAAGTCAGTGGTGCATTTTATGCTCAATAATAAATAATAAATGTAACACATTGTGCAGTGGTGCATTTTATGCTCAATAATAAATGTAACACATTGAAACTTAGGTACATCAAATGAAAGGTACTGATGAGCGCATTATTTCTTTGAATGGCCACAAAACTCTGTGTCGTGGAAGGTGCAGTGGTGCATTTAATGTTCAAAAATAAAATTCAACGTTTTTTTTTTTACATATTTGTGTTTTTAGAACAAAAAAAGGTGGAGAAAAGACTAAATCAAAACCGTATGGTTTCTAGTTTAAATTCATAATATCTACCAACATTTTATTAGAAATATAACTCATAGTTTAAGTTGAATTTTTAAAAAAATTAGTCACAACCTTCGCGCATTTCATAAATCCATAAAAACCGATGAATGCATTTTTTTGAAAATGAAAGCAGTTGAGGGATTAGTCCAATAGAACCCCGTTATTATAATGTTATTGAATCAAGTCAATCGACCATCTAGACAAAATGTATGCTTTTCTCAATTTTATTAGAACTTTCCCTGCACGAGATACAGACTTTTTCCCATATAAGAAAATAATACACTCATCGAGACTTTTCATAATAATAAAGATAATATTATCAGCAAGCGTATTAAACTTATGTAAATAAAATTGTCATGTGCCCTAGATCAAAAGATATAACGTGTTTAGAAAAAGAATATCTTTTTGCCGTTATAGGATTTTGAATATTAAATTAAATGAAATTTTGCACAATAATAGTTTATTTAATTACCTATCTATTAAAATTTATCTATAAGTTATAATCAATTGTCGCTTTTTCTAAAGAAGTTTTCACTTCACTAAAGAAGTTTTCACTTCAAAAAATTACACCATTGAAAAGCTTATAAAATTTCCTGAAGAATAAAGCCATACTTAAATTTTTATAATGCACAAAAAGTATAAAAATAATTTATTGAAAACAATCATTTTCATCAAAAAAAAAAGAGAAAAAACACGTAATTTTATCTTCTCACGCTATTAAATGCAACCTATAAAAAATTTTGTACCATCTGAAAGCTTATTGTTCAAGCTCAAAATATGTACATATATCGATCAAGTCTATGAGACATCTACAAAGAGAGCTAGAATTTTTTGAACTCGATCAATTTCCATTAAAAAAAGGAAAAAAACACGTATTTTTATCTTCTCACGCTATTAAATCCATTTTTTTCCCTAAACAACCTATAAACATTTTTACACCATCTGAAAGTTAATTGTCTTAGCTCAAAATATATATATCGATCAGGTCTATGAGACATCTTGACAACCTATAAATGTGAAAGCTTATTGTTTCACCTTTCATATGACGTATCAATCTCATTTCAAAGATGCCAACAAGAGAAGTTAGAATTTTTTAAAGTCAACTATGTCGAATTTCCAGACTGAGATTACGGTACTTCCTACACTGGTGGCTGGTCATCGGCAACAGATCTCTACAGGTGTTTTGAGGTATTTTTCAATTTTTTCAATTTAAGATTGTGTAACTTGTAGAGCACGTACCGTTATGTGTGATATATCAAATAAAAGGTTATGTTATCAGCATGCGTATTAAAGTTAAATCACAAACTTGATGGGCACTAGATCAAAAGATATAACGTGTGCAGAAAAAGAACATCTTTTTACCGTTATCTCAGAATTTTGAATATAAAATTAATTGAAATTTTGAACAATTATAATTTTTTTTTAATTACCTATCTACAGTACAAATAAGTACAAAAAAAGTTATAACAAGTTGAATGTTCGTGTCGCGTTTTCGTTTCATCTTGTTTCAAATCACTACGATACTAAAGAAGTTTTCACTTCAAAAAACATCATCTTACATCAAGTTTAGCTACAAAACAAGTATGCAATTTGATTTCTTTTATTAAGATGTATTTATAAATATTTTTTTGAAAAAAAAATTAAATAAAATTGGTATGCCATTTTGTAGTAATTATATTCATCAACACCTTATACCATAATTTCACGTGCCACGTATTAGAAAATTTTTTAAAAACCGTTCTTTGGCAGGTACCATTAATAATGATTTTCCAAAAAAAATTGTCTAAGCATGTCTAAAAACTAACATTTGAATTTTGTAAACAAAATCGTTGGACCTGTTTTGGTTTTTGAGAAAGCTAAATTTTTTCCAGAATCGATATACATATGACTGGTTCCGTTATTTTTGGTCCAAAAATATTAATTCCAAAAACCCCGCTGGAGAGTAGCCAAAAATTGCTACATACCAAATTTTATGGTAATTGGTCTATCCATACAAGCTCAGTGTATTAAATTTTTAACCTGCCTATTTCAACGGCGCACTGCGACCGTTCAAGCTATTGATAGTATATCGTGCAAATGCACTTATCATTCATCTACCAGGATCTAGTTCAGTAAATGGTTTCATTATTTAATCGCCGCCATATATTTAATTTTTCTTATATTATTTTTTACGGCAAAACTTAGTGGGTCACTGCGGTGTATGTGTAACTTTTTTTTAAATGAAAAATCTTAACTTTTAATGCAAATTGTTATATTTCTGAGAAATTAATCCGACTGGTTAAACTTTATTAATCGTTCTTTGTATCTCCAAATATTTTATAGTTATTGGAATTTTACATAAGCGATACAGCTATTAACGCGAGCTTAGAGTTCGTGAAAATTGGCTATTGGCACAACGAAAGGCCTCTAGACAAATAACTCTAGACTGTCGTCAACAAAAAAATCAAGATTCTCAATCCTTCAGATATAATAACTAAGTTCCATTAAGTTTCACCACAAAGGCATCACCCAATTAATTAAATCAATCCCATAACCAAGACCCCACATTAAGCGTTTGAATGAAAAAATCCAAAACTTTCCAGTTGGGGCTTGACCATATTAAATTTTTCTCACTTAACCAGGTTCAACATGCAAAAATGTTTTATTTTTTTATTTTGTTTGTTTTGTCAGTGATTTTCCATTGACATCCATGGAACAATAGAATTATTATTCAGGAGGAAAATTGCGAGTACATTTGCTATTGTATGGAATGGTATGATGGTGACGTGACCACTTATAGTTTAAGTTGTTTATGTTGCACATACATTGTTCTCTAAGTCGATCTACACTCTATACACATTCATTGAGTCATTTCATCAATTGACCATTCATATTTGCTCTATGGATGCGTAAGAAGAAATAAAGAAGTGGAAAATTTCTTCTAGAATTTCAAACTATCTTAGAGCATTCCATTTAGAAAAATGTAGAAAAAAAAAAATAACTCGCTTCATTTATAATCATTTTGGCATATGAGAGACAAAATTTGCAAGCCGGCTTTTGCCTTTTGTCGTCTGAAAAAAAATTCTATCATGTGCAAGGTTATCAACGCCAGATGCAGCCGGTATATGACGATGCGTGGATGAAATATGAATATGATGATTGTGATTAGGATCATATTTATAATATAACGTTTCCCTCGTTTCAAACATGGTAACGAAAATAATCATAAAAAGTTTCCCTAGGAATTTATTGGCATCAACAATCAATTTTTTATTTATAGGTAACGATTCGTAAAAACTTCGAACTGCAGCATACAATCAGATTTGATTTTATGATGATAGAGAATGCCCAAAAACTGAGTCTTTCTGACTGTCTCCATCTCAAGCTCTATCCCAAACCAAACTTGGTTTTTATGTGAATTGGGAGATTAAAGAAAGGGATAATTGAAATTTTATTTTTAGTACTAAAATTAACGGTTAATGGACTTGCCATTATTTATAAAAAAAAAACTATTGAAAAAAGCAGTGCTTCGAAAAATATTTTAAGTAAAAAATTAAACAAGGACACAAAAAGTTCAATTTATCGGTAATTTATTTTACAAAAGCCAGTAGGTAGGTAGCTATTTTTAGCTCCCATGATAGTAACTTTTAATTTCAGCTTCGCTACGATTTTTTTTTTTTTTTTTTAGGTGTTATAGGGTAGAGTTGCCTAGTTGCGGCCGTCTCCAGTTTCCGGCCACCTTGCGGAAAATCGTTATAACTAGTGATTTCGTAGGGTTTATTCCAAATTTTTGCTCTTATACTATACTCTTAAAAATTAGAATTAGAAAGCGAAAACATGGAATAAACCCTACGAAATCATTAGCTATAATGATTTTCCGCAAGGTGGCCGGAAACTGGAGACGGCCGAAAATAGGCAACTCTACCCTAGATCGCCAAGCCTGCATAACAACGGCCCATAACTCCCGTTACTATAGGTTTGGCTTTAGAAACTCCTCCTTTTATATCCAAAGATTCTAGAAAAGATTGAGGTCAGTTAGAAGATTGAGATGAGCAGCCCACTGCATGTTATCAATATTAATGTCGTTGCTTGGCTGCTCTGCTGGTGTGTTTTGGGTTATAATCCTGTTGAGTCCTGGTTAATTATAGTTTTAATCCAATACTGGCCCAACTCCATAGTAAAACGTTATCGTTTAGGCATGTATACTAATCTCGTTAAAAACTGAATTAATTTTAGTCAAAATTTACAAAAAGATATTTTTTTTCTTATATACCTATAGATAAAGTTCAATGTGCAGTCAAGCATTTGGAAAACAAAACAAATTTAAATACAAAATGCTTAAAGATTGGTTAAAAAATTTGCCAAGGCCTATGATGATATTCGGACACAAACTGCATAACGGCCTCCGTGGCGCAATTGGCTAGCGCGTTCGGCTGTTAACCGAAAGGTTGGTGGTTCGAGCCCACCCGGGGGCGGTTAATTTTTTTTAATTTATTGAAGTTAATACAAAAATAATATTCGCCTAATAAAAAAATCATGAAGAGATACATAATATATTATTCTTGGATTTACATTAATTTTAAATTTTCTATGATTTTGCGGCAAATGATATTCTGTCCTATGAGCGCATAAATAAATAAATAAATAAAAACCAATCCAAAAATCATCATGCCATGGATTCGGGAGACAAAAGTGCATTAGGTACTCATAAATTACTCTTTTCTTTTGAATTTCTACTAAATTAATTCATATACTCTGCGATTTTAATTCTGAATTAATATAAATCTAAAATGGCGCTTTCCATTGTAACGTATATGAAATGTTTGCATGTGTGTTGGTGTTTGAAATAGATTTTAAGTGCCGTAACAGTTTTTAGATCGATTTGAACACTTAGAAATAATTTTATATTATTCCTTCTATGTAATGAAGCGTCCACAAGTCGCAATTTAACAAATATAGTTACCATAAATTAGATACATATCTTGCGACATTAAGTCCACAACGTTTAAGCGTTTATTTTAACTTAAAACTTGATGAAAAGTTTGGCTAGGTGAATATCGATTTAGGAGTTAAGTTCGCAAACACTTGTTAACTCTTGATAAAGAGTTTTCTGCCTCTAAAGAAGTTTTTCATTGCAATAAATCCCATGTATTACTCTTTTTCCTAATTATAAAAAGTTACCATTTTTCATGGAATGCCCCAAATATGTATTTTGATCTGAATGACTAATAACCAATATTATTCATGTAATAAGAGCCACTTCTCTAAAAAACATGTCTTATCAAATTGGAAAATGATTTCCTCTTTTTTGTTATGGCGTTTTCGATTGGCAGTCCGGAAGCGTCCGGAATCATTCTGAAAGCGTTTTATTCGTACAAAACTGACAGTTTTGTGTGAATAAAATTTCTGATATTCTGTCCTATGAGCGCATAAATAAATAAATAAATAAAAACCAATCCAAAAATCATCATGCCAAGGATTCGGGAGACAAAAGTGCATTAGGTACTCATAAATTACTCTTTTCAAAACTATGAATTTCTACTAAATTAATTCATATACTCTGCGATTTTAATTCTGAATTAATATAAATCTAAAATGGCGCTTTCCATTGTAACGTATATGAAATGTTTGCATGTGTGTTGGTGTTTGAAATAGATTTTAAGTGCCGTAACAGTTTTTAGATCGATTTGAACACTTAGAAATAATTTTATATTATTCCTTCTATGTAATGAAGCGTCCACAAGTCGCAATTTAACAAATATAGTTACCATAAATTAGATACATATCTTGCGACATTAAGTCCACAACGTTTAAGCGTTTATTTTAACTTAAAACTTGATGAAAAGTTTGGCTAGGTGAATATCGATTTAGGAGTTAAGTTCGCAAACACTTGTTAACTCTTGATAAAGAGTTTTCTGCCTCTAAAGAAGTTTTTCATTGCAATAAATCCCATGTATTACTCTTTTTCCTAATTATAAAAAGTTACCATTTTTCATGGAATGCCCCAAATATGTATTTTGATCTGAATGACTAATAACCAATATTATTCATGTAATAAGAGCCACTTCTCTAAAAAACATGTCTTATCAAATTGGAAAATGATTTCCTCTTTTTTGTTATGGCGTTTTCGATTGGCAGTCCGGAAGCGTCCGGAATCATTCTGAAAGCGTTTTATTCGTACAAAACTGACAGTTTTGTGTGAATAAAATTTTTTCAGAATGATTCCGGACGCTTCCGGACTGCCAATCGAAAACGCCATTAGATTAACAATTTACGTTTTGAACTCTTTTAATAATTTTTTTTTGTCTTTTGTTTTTGGAACTCTTAAAAAAAAACAAAAATATTTTTACTTAACACTTAACTGTGCTACTTTATTAATTATATACAGGGTGTCCCACAGTCACCGCCCCAAATAAAAACCATGGATTCCTGAGGTCATTTTAAGTCGAAAAACTTAAGAGGTAATTTTCTCGTTTTCGTCCCGTTTTCGAGTTACCACGGTTTTTATGATTTTTGCTCTCTTGTCCTTTAACTGGCCTTATCTTTGCCAAACTACGTTTGATTTGAAAGATTTTTTTTACGACCAATCAAGAATTTATTACAGTTTTAGTTTGTCTCAAAACTTTTTTTCCTGCGGACAACCGTTTCTCCACAATTTTGCATCAAACACAATTTTCTTCGTTTTTTAAGTTGTTTTTTACACTTTCATATCATTTAAGTCAAAAAAACACGTTAATGAGTATTAATTTTTTGTGCTTTTTATTAAAGCCCCGTTTATTTTCATAAAGAAAATAAGTTTTATTTCATAAAAATTAAATTCATTCATTTAAATTAATTTTTTATTTAAAAATTATTATTTTTTTTAATTCACTCAGTTTGTTTTTTTTTTTTTTAATTACTTTCAGTAGCCTTTTTTATGAAATAAAACTTATTTTCTTTATGAAAATAAACGGGGCTTTAATAAAAAGCACAAAAAATTAATACTCATTAACGTGTTTTTTTGACTTAAATGATATGAAAGTGTAAAAAACAACTTAAAAAACGAAGAAAATTGTGTTTGATGCAAAATTGTGGAGAAACGGTTGTCCGCAGGAAAAAAAGTTTTGAGACAAACTAAAACTGTAATAAATTCTTGATTGGTCGTAAAAAAAATCTTTCAAATCAAACGTAGTTTGGCAAAGATAAGGCCAGTTAAAGGACAAGAGAGCAAAAATCATAAAAACCTTGGTAACTCGAAAACGGGACGAAAACGAGAAAATTACCTCTTAAGTTTTTCGACTTAAAATGACCTCAGGAATCCATGGTTTTTATTTGGGGCGGTGACTGTGGGACACCCTGTATATATTTTTTTTAATTTAGAATTTTCGATTTTTGTGATTTTTTTTTTTGTTTGTTTTTGTTTTGTAAATGTAAACGACAAAAATACCAATCTTAAATAAGAAATTCGTTAAAAATAAACATGAAAAATAATGAATGCACAAAAACCGACACATTTGTCTTCCACCTTTTGAACATTACACCAAATTAAATTAAAAAACAAATAAAAAAGTTTTGATTTTCCAATGCTAAATTTAAATGGAAATCTAGTTTACGAGGGGAGTAATTTCTTGATCAGTCAGAGATGGATTAGCAATCACCCCACTAATCATTTGGGGAGCTATCGCAAAATCATTAACTCCTAGTCCCGGTAATTGAGGATGTGGATCCAGTATAGCTGAAGGAATACTGTTGTCTGTGGGTATTGTTGAAGGTATAGGCTGCCGCATCTGTGATGGTGTTTTAAGGTAGTTGATTGGAATTAGACCAGATGATTGGCCATCTATTGTAGCCAGACCCCAGCCGGTGCTCAAGAGGTGATGAGTATTTTGTATTTCTTTGGGTGCTACTACAATACGTTGTCCTGCTTGGAATGACAATTCTGATGGATTTCTCGCTTCGAAATCATATGAAGCAGTGGCTTCAATGGGGTTTACCCATTTTTCGGGATTGCGAGCTGAAATAAAAAATAAATGAAATTTATTATTGAATTATTTATTAAATATGTATTTTTTTAAGGCATTTTTAGAACATTTTCAATCGTCAGTTAGACTATCAGAAGAATAAATGTCAATATAAAAAAAACTTTTATTCCTAGGAATAAGCTCTATCTGAGGTTTATCTGACTATTGAAAAATTGGCCCTTAGGGCAATTTTTTTAATAGCCAGATAAACCTCAGTTAGAACTTATTCCAAGGAATATCTATTTTTCTTATATTGACATTATTCGTCTGGTAGTCTAACTGATGATTGAAAAATCAGGGCTTAAAGATACACACAATTAGCTGACTCGGCAGATGTTTGTTTTTTCTTTCCCGCTACAGGGCAAAATGATATTGAAATTTAACCTACATTTAGAACTTCATCTAAGAATAGTTAAAAGTAAAATAATCGTTTGTCTAGTTAGTTAATTAATAATTTTTTTTAATTAAAAAAAAGATGTCAATAGATTCATTGCTGAATTTCTTTGCCCAAGTTCCATACCTAATACCTTCCTACCTTCTTTGCACAGCGTAACCTCTTCTTACTTTTGGAACAATCCAATCTTAATTTTTTGTAATCTGTGCATATATTAACTTTGTCTTTCGGATTCACTTGCTAATTTAACGAAAGCTCAATAACTAATGACTAGTTTTTAGCCAAACTTGGTATTACTTTTTTCTAATGAATGCCCAAACAATACGAAGTAAAAAATTTCCTCTATGGCTTTTCTAACTATCATCACGCTTCCTGAGAAGACTTCAAATTTGAAAATGTTTCCTTTGTACACACTGCCAGATTTACCATTGTACCAAATTTCAAGACTGCAATACTCAAAAGTGATCCATAATGTTTGGTATTCTGAATGAAAAATTTCAAATTTTCGATGTCTTCCTTTTAATGCAACATAGCCCAATCAATGTGTAAAATATCAAGTTTCTACGAAAACAGGAAGTCCTCCATAGTGATAAAGTCAGTTACAGTTTTTGTGATTTTTGAACCTGAGGAACTACTCATGCTAAGGAGCTGAAATTTTACAAAAGTGATTGCTTTAAACTAGCTCAACAAACTAGCTAATCCTTACAGCGTCAATCAATGAATGAAATCGAAATAATACAAGTATTACATTTGTATTATTATACAGCCAACAAAGAAAATTGTTAAACACACATGGGCCAAAATACTATTTAGTGCCTTAAAAAATGTCCCTTTTTTTTAATTTTATTTTTCTTGAAGAAAAAGTACAAATTACTAGAAAAACTATATTGAGTTATAAAATTAACATTATTTACTTTTACAAGTTTGAAACCCAAATTTGGATCGAATTTTTTACAAATCACGGTAACATTGTAGTTTATCTTGGTAACGCAGTGGTATTTAAAGTTTTAAAACTGATTTTTGGTAATAAACTATTAAGAATATTTAATTGAAATTAATTTATCTGTGATTTAACTTCATAGGAGACTTACGTTGTTCCTATATTTTTAAAAAAGGAATATCAGGAGAGCTTAATTATATGATTTTACAAATAAAACTGAAATTTGCAGTTGTTTGGTTTTGATGACTTTCTGTTTAAACTGTCATAAATATAGAAATATCATTCCAAACATACAGGTGCAAATGTTATTTTATAATAGATTAAAGACTAAAATATATGAAAATATATTGATAAAAATGTCCATATTTTTTTTTTTCAAAATTCACTGTCCAAAGGGACAACTTTTTGGGCACTAAAAAAATAATATAGATTATTTTTGCATTCAAACTTCATAATTGATTGGCACTAAGGTAAACTGATCTTACATTCAAAAATTCAATTGAATTAAAAATCAAAACATAGGAAACGTTAGCAAAAAATTTAAATTTAAATCACGTTCTATGAAATATATTAAGATTTTTCGAAGACACAAATGAGACAACCTTCAAAAAACACCATGAATACAAAACAAAGAAATATGCTATTAAATTTATCAAAAAGCAGCAATTCAATGAACTTGAACGAATTTATTATGGAGTGTAGGAGTCGTTTAGATATAATCAGCTTCTCAATTAAATTCTACAATTCCTACTCTAACCTCAATACAAAACTTTAGCTAGACTTTGTATAGAATTAATACAAGACGAGTTCAAAAAATTATAAAGTAATAAAATAAACAAACTAACAACTGTGTATACACATAACTATCGTGCATAAAAGTACGGAAAGAAACCCTCATGCACATGCCCAACGAACGAAATCTTATCATATAAGCTTATCGCAGATTAGCACATCAACCTTATATGAATATAAAAAGCAAAAAATAATAATAATCATAATCGGAAATTTTATACCTATACAAGATTTCTGAAATCCGACACAATTAGATAACAATATGAATAAAGAAACAACAAAAAAATAAAATTCAACTTACTTTCTTCGAGAGCAGTCTCTGAAACGGTCCCTATCAACTTCATAATCAGATATGGCGCCGTAAATATAAAACTTATGAATGCTAATACTGGCCAAGGTGATGCTCCTCTATTAGGTAAAGCTGGCCCTGGTTTTGCTGTCGACGATTGTTTCATAGCGGCAGCAAATGCTTCCTTGAAGGCCATCGAAGAGGGGTCAAGATTTGATATTCTCAACCAATAAAGTATTCTGTAATAAAGAAATTTTGATTAAATGAGTCATAGTCTGAGGGTCTTTTGTTGACTTACTTCCTGTAAATCCAATTTAAACCCCGAAATATAGCAAATGTTTGCCAAAACTGAGCAAACACTGTTCTCAATCGACCAAAGTTTGCTGCCACCCCTAAGATCGCTCGAAATGAGCTAGTTAAAGCAAAGAATGTTGAATCCAACATTTGAGCAATGTTGCCAATTGCCGAAACCAGAGATTCTATACTCTGGAAGGCCGGTCGAGAACTGTTTTCAGCTAATTGAATGAATCTCTGCTCGGGATCAGCAGAATTCATTCCAAATCTTCCATATGCACCATTGTAACCCCCAAAACCAGTAGCCCCTCCATAACCCCCTCCCCCAAAAGCATTAAACCCTCCACCATACCCTCCATAGCCTCCCCCACTTGCCATAAAGGGATTACTCATATAACCGAATGAGTTCTGTTGTAAATAACCTCCTGTTTGTCCACCATAGGAAGGTCTCATGGGTGGAGGTGGAATTGATGGAGGCAACTGGGGTCCCAGAGCTCTGACGTTTCCAAAAGGAGTGCGCATAACACCTCCCGAAGTAGTGACACCAGTGCCACTTGTAATTATGGGCTCATTTAGAATAGCACTTCGGAAATTTTCACCATTTTCACTCATTTTTTTGTGTGTCTTTTTGTCAGTCGTGTTTTTCAGAAAAAATGTTGATGAACTTTTTTTTCTCGTGATGTTTCGTTTAGAAACACACTGGAAAAAAACTTTGACCTTGTTGATTAGTGCACAAGATTATTATAATTATGATGAAATTTAATTTTAGTATAATTTGAGAATAATTATCTTTATTTTTTAAACGAAAACAAAATTTCACTTTGTTATTCACTCTTTTTTTTTTATTCTGAAAAATTATCGCCTGCTTTGGGGGTCGGCCGTTTGTCGTCATACGATTTTTTTTATTATAAAAAAAAATCTGTTTGATTTTGTTTTGCGTTTTGATTCTTTTTTGACATTTTGTTATAGGGTGCTCTGTACATAGTTTGTCAGAGGTACAACTTGAGCAATTTGATGAGTGCGTTCCATTGGGCCTTGCAAGTATAGCGGAGTACGAGACACAAAAATTAATAGGGGGGTTCACATCGACTAACTTACCGGACAGACCAGCCCCCGTTGGTCTGATCTGATGCTGTTTTGATAGTGTGAACACCCATCCGACAACCTGTCCGGTTTGCCGGATGGTTTTCAAAAAATTTTGATTTTTTGGTGGTCGGACGGACATGTTAGTCAATTGAACGACATGTCTGTCCGGCAGACAGTGATAATCCATTCTCTTGAATTTGAGAGCAGAATAGGTGAAAGATACATTAAAAATAAGATGAAAAATGGGTTTTGATGAAAATTGTCTGATGAGTGTGAACGAAAAATATAATTCAGCCATCAGGCCAAATGACAATGGGTCTGTCCGGTAAGTTGGTCAATGTGAACCCCCCTAATCATAAAAAGAAAAAAATATAATAACCCACAGTACACATAAAAAGGTAATATCTTCCAAACTGACCAATGTCAGCTATCGTAATTCTTAATTGTTTTAAATTACCGACGAAAAACGCACAAAAACCGAAAAAACACGGACACCATTATTGAACATTTTCATCGAAGAAGCACGAAGAAAATTTGTTATTTTTGTCAAAAATAATGTACAAAACTACACTCCAGAGTACCCAAACAGGAGTTGGGTTAAAAATGTTGAAAAAAGTAGAAATATTTCTGTTTTAGGCAGTACCTAAACAGACCTTATTGTGTACTGTGATAATAGCCTAGGGTCGAATTATGCATACGTTCGTTTGTCAGCTATTACATGAAGCCTCAAGAGGCTTGACTCTTTTTTCGAATTTTCTTTTGATAATCATTCTGTGAGGCGCGTACTATTAAAGGCTTGGCCACACCGGAGGGTACGCGGTAGAGGTACAGGTAACGGTACGGGTATTTGTATGGAAAAAATTCCAAACTGACACATCAACGTTCGGGTGTGGAATTTTTTTAATACAAATATCGTTGCCGCTACCCGTACCGCTACCGCGTACCCTTCGGTGTGGCCAAGCCTTAAGGCTTGGCCACACCGAAGGGTACATGCGGTAGCGGTACGGGTACTTGTATGAAAAAAATTCCAAACTGACACATCAACGTTCAGATGTGGAATTTTTGTGTGAGTCCGCCTTTAAGGCTTGGCCACACTGGAGGGTATGCGGTAGCGGTACGGGTAGCGGTGAGGGTACTTGTATGAAAAAAATTCCAAACTGACACATCAACGTTCAGGTGTGGAATTTTTTTAGTACAAATATCGTTACCGCTATACCGCATACCCTCCGGTGTGGCCAAGCCTTTACACGATGCCTCTTGAGTCAAGGACTCAAATTTGACATTTCTCTCTTGATTTAAAATTTGTTTTAGTTATATTGCACCAAGAAGCAAAAAGAAATGAGAGGGAATGTTGAAAAAAGAAAAAGTGGAGAAAGAAACGTTAAAAAAGAGTCTCGGACTCACGACCCACGACTCTCCGGTCGGATAATTTTTTCTTTCATCTTTTTTCTCTTTTGCACTCATTATGTTTAAAAAGAGTCGCGCCTCTTGAGCCGTAATTCGACCCCTGTTTTTCTAGAGCCCAAATGAGATAATTTCGCAAATTAGGTCAGTTCAATTTAAATTTTTTTTTTTTCTATACGATTTTACATTCAAAATGAGATAATTACTTGCATAATTATCTTATTTGAGCTCTAGTGAAAATTTGTGAGCAGCACCTGCAAGCTCGGAGAAAATGGTGAACAAAAAATAGAAGATATGATTTATGTAGCCTATTTTTACCAAAATGCCAAATGAGATAATTTCGCATAATTATCCCATTTCGAATATCAAATCGTAAAAAACATTTAATTTAACCTGACCTAATTTGCGAAATTACCTCATTTGGTTTCTAGTGAAAACAGGGGTCGAATTACGGCATACGTTCGTTAACATTCGCTGACGTTAACGTATGATCGTATCCGTGTGCTGTGATTCTACCGCGTATTAAGGCTTGGCCACACCGGAGGGTATGCGGTAGAGGTACGGGTAGCGGTAACGATATTTGTATTAAAAAAATTCTACATCTGAAAGTTTATGTGTCAGTTTGTATTTTTTTCATACAAGTACCCGTACCGCTACTGCATATACCCTCCAGTGTGGTCTAGCCTTTGTCCGTACCGCTACCGCATAACTTTCCGGTGTGTTGATGCCGGAAATGTACCGTTGTATTTGTACAGCTACCGTACCTTTTTGGTTTAGGTTTACAAAAAAAAAAAACGAAGTATAAACATACCCTAATATAAAAATTTCATGAAAGAAATTACTGAACGCATTCATATCTCATTAAACGTCATTTTTTTTATATGTCTCTTTTGACATTTCGTGTTGACGTATACCACATGTTTTGATTTTATTTCCTAAAAACGTAATAACAAAAATTATTAAATTTTTCTTTAAATTATACAAATAAAAACAATTAAAACATGGTAATAACTAATCTATTAAACTCTACTCACATTTATTAATCATTTAAAATCCCCTTAGGGTAAAGGAAAAAAAGCATTTATCGACCGAAAGAAGTCCGTCACTTTTCATCTTGTCCATAGAAGTCAACACGATCCTCTGGTCGCCGATGAAAATGCTCCTCAGCGTGTTCTCCTCGAAGCTACACCATCCAATAAACAACAAGATGTCGATCCAAAGAAACGCCAAGAAGAACAAAAGAAATATGGTATTCAATTTGATGATGATTATGATTATTTACAGCATTTAAAGAAACCCGGACAAGAAATTGTCTGGGAATATGTCGAGAATGCAAATCAAGTCAAAAAGAACAAGAATATTGAACCTAAATTACAACTGCCATCGTCTGTGTTTGCCAGTGAGTTCGAAGAGGATGAAGGTATGCTTAACAAAGCAGCTCCACGTCCTGGACCTAGACCAGACCTCGATCCCGATGTTGTAGCTGCTTTAGATGATGATTTTGATTTCGACAATGCTGACAATCAAATGGAAGATGACTTTGTTGTCCAAGCTATGGGCGATGAAGATGATGAAGACGATGATGATGATTACTACGATGAAGAGGACGAAGAAGACTTTGATTCGGATGATTTGATGTCAAGTGGAGACGAGAACGAGGAAGAAATAAGAGATCGATTGGCTCCTCTGATGAGGGAACGTCGTTTCGACGATGAAGAAACCAAATCTCGTTTTACCGAATATTCCATGTCCAGTAGTGTCATTCGACGTAATGAACAGTTGACTTTGTTGGATGATAGATTCGACAAGTTCTACGCAACCTATGATGACCCGGAAATGGGTCCACTGGACATGGAAGAAATCGAAGGTACTTGGGGCCAAAAGCATCCTTATGTCCTCGGTTGTTATAAGCTCATGAAGAAGTCTAATTTGGAAGAAGAATACAAAAAGGAATGGGATAAGGAGCGTTTGGAAAAGTACAGAAATGTAGCTGAAGACAATGCTGACGATGAAATGGTTGAACTTGAAGTTGAAGATCCAAAAGAAAAGAAATGGGATTGCGAGAGTATTCTATCGACTTACTCAAATATCTACAATCATCCGAAACTAATCGATGAACCTCGAAAAAGTAGGAAAATTCAAATTGATCCAAAAACAGGCTTACCTATCAATACCCTTCGTGGTAGTGATAATGACAAACTTACAGCAAAAGCTTTGGCCAAATTGGATAGTGATGATGTGCCAAGTGGTGGACCTAAATCTCTTTGTGCTAAATCTGTTCTATCGACCTTGAGTGTTTTGTCGATTAGACCGAAAGATGAGACTGCTGAGGAAAAGAAGGAAAGAAAAAGGTTGCTTAAAGAATACAGATTGGAGAGACGTATTGAGCGAAAGGCAAATACGGAAGCATTTAAAGAAGAAAAGAAACGACAAACTCATATTAAAATTAATAACCAGAATAATCTCCAAGGAAAGAGGATAGTTTAAAAGAGATGAAATGGTGATGAAGTTAACTATATTCTGCCTTTTTTTAGAGTTTCTTATTATTTTTTTCTTTATTTTAAGTCTTTTTCTTTTGTAGCATTAACGATTTCATGAATTAATAAACATTTCCAACACAAAAATTGTACATATCTTTTTTTTTCAAGAAAGCAAACTAAATTGGCTGTTGCACAAAATTAATGTGGAAATTAAATGGAGTTGTTTGGCTATCTAAATTATCGTAAGATTGGCTTAAGATAGTTTTCTACTACCACTTGATTACCAGCACTGAGCACAGCAAAGAGTTTGATATTTATTTTTTTAATTCTTAAATAGACTCTCAGTAGGAGGAAGGCATTTTTAAAACAAGTCGGAGAAAACAGGCGACATTGGTTTCCATCCACAGGTCGGGTCTTTTCTTGTCCTGCTGTCTTTCAAAGACCTTGTGACTTGTGGGTGGTGCCACATGATGTCTACTCCAAATGTATACTTTATATTATTCGTAATTGAATATTTTATACTCCATCTAGGACAATAAAGTACCATGATGATGAGCAAGAAAATTGCTAATGAATTCCAAAAAAAAACAAAAATGAAGTTTTTCAAATTGTTATAAGGAAAGAATTTTGGATTGTTTTTTTTTCGGTATTCTTAGCAAACTCTCGCACAAATGGAGTTCATGACAAGGCTTAGTAATGGAGTCGTCGTAATGGTAACTATTTATTTCTTTAAGTATAGGGCAGTACCAGAGTCGTATTAAATCTATTCTGGTTTTTCGACGTGGTGCTTTTGTTTTATCAATGTTTGACTATGAAGGATCTGAGTTTTTTTAAGTAGGTTTGCAAATTAATGTCGTTTTCGATTGGACGTCCAGAAGCGTCCGGAAGCATTCAGAAGCTTTCTGATACAGTTTTATTGGCATTAAAATGACAGCCAGAAAGCTTCTCAGAAGAGAAATTCTCTTCTCGATTTCAAAACAGAATTAAACAAGAAGCACTAATACATTTATGTCGTTTTCGATTGGACGTCCAGAAGCGTCCGGAAGCGTTCATAAGCCTTCTGAAACCATTTTATTGGCATGAAAATGACAGCTAGAACGATTCTGAGAAGAGAAATTCTCTTCTCGATTTCAAATCAGAATCCACTCAAGAAGTACTAATACATGAATTTTCAAATGCCAAAAAAAAAACTCAATCAGTGTGTTTTTTTTTAATTCAAGAATTAATTGTTTTCTGAAATTGAAATTAATAAAAAAAATAGAAATATGTGCATAAAAGCGATGGAACTATTTATTATGATTATCTTCTTTGTCGTCGTCCTCATTATTACAATTTTTCAACCTTAATACCATGTCATTCGTTAGCCAGAAAAAAAAATTAATTCAAATTTTTGACATTTAGAATTTTCAAAAACGCAAAAAAAACAGAATTGAGTGGAAGTGATTCAAACCGTTTTATTGGATTTCAGAACGAGTTAATCCTCGAGTGAAACCAATCGAAAACGACATTACACTTACATGTCAAAGAAACACTCAATCATTGTTTTTTCTGTTTTCCATTCATTTTTTTTTTTTGTTTTCTGCAATTAATTTGTTAATTTATTTTCAAACAAATAAATTATGCTTTCAAAATATTTTCCAAGACGAATTCCCCTTAAGGCTTGGCCACACCGGAGGGTACGCGGTAGAGGTACAGGTAACGGTACGGGTATTTGTATGGAAAAAATTCCAAACTGACACATCAACGTTCGGGTGTGGAATTTTTTTAATACAAATATCGTTGCCGCTACCCGTACCGCTACCGCGTACCCTCCGGTGTGGCCAAGCCTTTAATTGGTTAAAAATTAGGTACAATTTTCTTTAAATATTAAATATTTTTCAAGTTTGACATTTTAAATTTCAAAGAAAAACAAACACAACAAAACAAAAAACAGAATTGAGTGGGAGCGATTCAAACTGTTTTATTGGATTTCAGAATGAGTGAATCCTTGAGTGATTCCAATCGAAAACGACATAAGTCAAATCCTCCCAACTTTCTTTACTCTCTGATGTCGTTTTCGATTGGACGTCCAGTAGCGTCCTGAAGCATTCAGAAGCCTTCTGAAACCATTTTATTGGCATAAAAATGACAGCTAGAACGATTCTGAAAAGAGAAATTCTCTTCTCGATTTCAAATCAGAATCCACTCAAAATGTACTAATACATAAATATTCAAATGCCAAAAAAAAACTCAATCAGTGTGTTTTTTTTTTAATTCAAGAATTAATTGTTTTCTGAAATTGAAATTCATTAAAAAATAGAAATGAATGCATTAAAGCGTTGGAATAATTTATTACCATCATCTCCTTCGTCGTCGTCCTCATAATTATAGTTTTACAACTTTAATACCATGTCATTAGTTTGCCAGAAAAAAAAAAATTAGTTAAAATTTTTGACATTTAAAATTTTACACAAACGCAATATAACAGAATTGAGTGGAAGCGTTTCAAACCGTTTTATTGGATTTCAGAACGAGTGAATCCTCGAGTGAAACCAATCGAAAACGACATGAGTATTCAAGACAAAAGACTCAATAGCTGTGTTTTCATTTGGTTTCCTCAATTTATGGAAAATCTAGCCTTATTTTAGTTGTATTCCATCAAATCCACTCTTTTCTGGTGACTAATTTTCTCGGCTCCACAGTTGAAAATAATTATGGCCAAACGATCTTGAGAAAAGCTGTGTTCTTTAAAAAGACGGTTAGTAACTACTATTGATTTTCAATTCAAAGAAATCAATCCCACTCCTATTCGTAATTAGTAGTATATGTGAAATATTTTGGCAACGTTATTATGCAAAAGTTTTACATAAGAGAGAGCAATCAAAATGCATTCTACGTAGTCGGACTATAAATTAATAAATAAATTTAAAATTGATCGTGAGATTCCATTCATGGGGAATACGGAATTGCGGGTGGCAATGGTGCAGTGGATGTAGTACTTGACTGCTAACCTGGAGGTGTGGGTTCGAGCCCTACTTCAGGCAGCATTCTTTTCTTTATCCCCCAGCTTGGAAGCCACCCGTGGGATTATATGAGATAACAATCATCTTATTCTTAATCACTGTACCAACAAACAAATTGTTTCCTTTCTTTCTATTCGGCCTCTGGACAGTCTTGGGGACGGCTCAGTAGAGGAGACCTAATCTTAGAGGTGCTGACCGGAAGTGATAGGGGTACCTCAACCAATTTGGTGTTCGAAACTTGAATCAGCTGGCTGAGGATAAAGCTAGCTGGAAAAGCTTGTTGGTTGACGCCCTTATCCACAATATATTGAAGCGCCATAAGTAAACCTTGAGCCGCAAGCTGAACATCAGCTCTGCATTATATTCCAGTACACCTTTATTACGTTGTTTTAATAAAGATGTGAAAAATCGACATTGATATAGTGCTGGCTTAAAAAGTTAGAAAAGTTTTTCGCAAATATCTCGCAACCTATTGATCGGATGTCATCAGAGGTCTTGATAAAAATTTTTCATCGTGAAATTATCTACAACATATGCTTGTAATGTCGTTTTCTATTGACTTTTGAGATTTTTGTGTAAAATTCTCAGAATTTCCAGTGCAAATAGAATATGAAATCTAGTTTTGTAATTGTGTGCGAAATCTGTGCGTATAAAAAAAATAAAACAACAACAAATGTTCAGACAAATGTCAAACAGAGGAGTGTGTGGTAAAGTGCGTGTGTTTGTATGCGTGAATCTTGATAAAAATCCAGAATCAGATTCTTGAATCTCAGATTCATTTTTTTGTCATTTTTTTGAATCTCAAGACGCAAATAGATCATGAAATCTGAGATTTGTCCACTATTTCCCCTCTTCACCCCCCCTTTCAGCTGTCAAATTCACAAATCTCATTCTGAGATTCGTCAATAGAAAACGACATAAGTTTTTTCTTGTAAAATAAACCGTTTCGGGAGTAGAGCGCAGAGAATGTGCCTTAGATTGCACTCACATACGAAAAAATGCATATTTTTGGTTTATTTTGCTCGATTTTTACATTTTTTTGGTCTTATCTAATTATCTAACCACATTTTTTCTGATGACCTCCGATCAATAGGTCGTGAGATTTTTGCGAAAAACCTTTCGTGATTTTTTGACCCTTATAACTTTTTAAGCCGGCACGATATCAATGTCGATTTTTCACATCCTCATAACAAGACCGTTATAAAGGTGTATACCAAAACTCAGCCCATTAGGAATTTTTCCGCAGATTGGGCCCTTTCTTTCTTCCTCAAGCTCAAACATAAAAAAAAAATCATCCCATAACAAAATCATGGTCGCTATCTGTCCCTATCTTTTTTCTATTGATTAAACAGAGATGGCAATATCCAAAACGTTAACGAATTATCGTAATCGTGTGCCGTGATTCGACCCCTGGCTTTTCTTTAAACTTTATAGGTCTGTTTGGGTACTGCCTAAAACAGAAATATTTCAACTTTTTTCAACTTTTTTAACCCAATTCCTGTTTGGGTACTCTGAAATTGTACATTTTTTCACAAAAAAGATGGCCGCGAGAGAGAAAAAAATTTCCCCTTCTTGCGAATTTCTGCCCAAAAAATTTCATCGAACAAAAATCTGAAATCTGTCAAAAGGTAGTGCTTTCTCTGTTTTTCTTTATTTGTTCTTGTCGCACAACATAAAGAAAACAAACTACAAACATGGTGGCGTTGATTTTTTTCTGTTTTTTTTATTTATTTCGTTTTAGTGATGTAATGCTCAAAACAAATTAATATTTTATGGATAAAATAATAAAAAAAATGTTTCAAAAATAAAACAAAGTGTTTTTAATATTATTCATTTCTTTTTTTTTAATTTGTGTTTACATTTTTTAATGAACAAAACAAAGTACAAACATGGCGACGTGGCTATGTTTTGTGCTTTTATTTTTATTTTTTGTGTTTTAATGGTTAAGAAGTGCTTTATTTTATAAATGATTTATGAAAAAATGAATAAAAAAAAGTGTTTGTAAAACAAAACAAAATGTTTTGATATTTTTCCTTTCTTTATTTTTTTTTTTCAATTGGTGTTGTTGTTTACATTTTTGTTGTTGTAGAAAAAGTAGCAGAAAATTTTGTGCCAAAAGCGTTTGGGTACTTTTACACAATTTTTCTTTCTCTGAGAGAATTTCATCCCCACTCCTTAAAATTTGACAGGTTTCATATTTTTGTGCAAAAAGAACCCAAACAGACCTTATATTGAAGCTACATAGTCTGACAACTTTTCCTTTTCATGTCGCTCTAATCACTTTATAAATCCAACAATTTTTGAACACATCCCCAGCAGCTGGTTCTTTTTTATTTATCTTTTTTTGTTGTTGTTGAGCCGCGTCAAATGTCATTCTGCTTCTGCTGCGAACCGAAGAAACAAGTAGACGAGAGAAAATTGCAAAAAATCTATTTATAAATAAAAAAAAACAAAAATAAATAAATAAAAAATACACTTGAACTTGTTTTAAATTTGTTTTTTTAATCATTTGCCGCACAAGATAACAATAATTCAACAAAACAGTGGGTTTTTTGTCTTAATATTTTTTTGTTTAACTTTCCTTCAAACTCGAATCAACTCCGCATATCGATGGAAAAAAACCATGAAATTTATTCGTTGCGTGAATGGGCTCCCTTGACCGAAATAATCGAAAAAATTCCCCATCGCATACAAAAAGGTCTATTTCCTGTCGATTTGGGAATTACTTGCGTTGATGTTGTTCCCGAATTTATTGCACTCGGAAGCGATGCCGGTATTGTTTTTTGGTATAATCGATTTAATGGTGAAGTGCAAAAACTTCGTTCAGAGGTAATGCATGGTTAAGCATATTGGGCAGTAACCTTTTAAGAATTCTTTTTTTTTTGTTTGTTTTTTAGGTATCTTCTCCGATAACGTGTGTTAAGATTGTTTCATCGGTAGAATATATGGTGGCAGCTGGCAATGCCAGTGGTCAAGTTAGTGTCTTTCAGATTCAAAAGGAGCTACCCGCAGATTTAGATTTGGTGGCTCCTTTTACTAAAGCCAAACCAGTCGAACGTTATACAATTCGTGATTTGCATAATTGCACGATAACTTGCTGCGAATGGTCCAAAAATGGAATGAAACTTTATTCGGGAAATAAACATGGAGTCATTGTTCTTACAGAATTTGATTATCAAAATGTAAGTTTTTGTTATTAGTGGAGTGCCGTAAAGCATAAAATTATGTAAAATCTAGGAAGCCAGGGAAAGTCAATGAATCTGTATAACGAGTGTTGGACTGCATTACTATAAGTTCAAATAGATAAGTTTAAAAAAAAAATCGATAACAACAATTTTTAACCACAATTTACTTAAGTCATTCCATATTGAAAACGTCCAATCGGAATTGCTGTCTGATTTTAGATTTTACTCAAACTTTGTGAGGATGCTTTCTAGGACTGTAAGGAAGAATATATATGGTGATTTAATTTTAAATTGTGTCGCTTCCCCGCTACCCGCATTCGAACTTTTGAAAAATTTCATTTTTATCGAATTTTTATTTAATTGAATCGTCAGTTTTAAGAACGGAATAAGTCCATTTTGCAAAATTGTTAAGAAAACGGAAAAAACTGAATAGCTTCTATATTTTACTGTTTTCAGATGTTTGGGCTCCAGATAAAATAAAAATTATGTGGATTCGAGTCGAATTAGATACAAATTTTATTTCTATTGGTTTCAGGTAGACAGGTATAACGGTTTAAAAACGTTGGACTCATTCCGTTCTTAAAAAAAAATACCTTTAAAAAAGCAAAAAAAAAAAACTCAAAAAATCGCTTTTCTTGACTTTTTTCATGTTTTTTTGGACTGTTGGTATGGATATTTTTCTTTTCAATTTAAAAAAAAAAACATATTTTCGATATTAAATTTGATTCTCTTCAACAAATTTTAAATTGAATTTATCAAAATTATGCTTTGTTTACGAGATATATTGAAAAAAAAAACAAAAAAGGGGCTTTTGCACCCCTATCTTCAATTTCGACCCTCTGATTTAATAGCACTCCGCGGTTTTATCTTCTCTTATAACCCATTCAACGTTCTATGCAATAAAAACCCGTGAACGTTTTACTTAAGACATAATCAGTAGCCTGAAATACTGGATTTATTCGGTTCTTCAAACTTATAAAATTTTTCAAGCTCTGTAACTTCGACACCCAAAATATTTTTTTTATTTTTTCATTTTAGAAGATTTGTCTACGCCTAAAGATAACATTTGCATCAAAAAGTCAATTTCGAAAAAAAGTGGACTTATTCCGTTCTTAAAACTGCCGATTCAATTTCGCTTCTGAAAACTTTTCTATTGAAGATATTTTTTTGTTTGAAATGACATTTTAAAGCTTTAGTTCTGTTTAATGAAAAAATCTAAAACAGAACAGATCAGCAGCAGCACAAGTGTGTAAATACTGTCAGCACAAGAAAGAACAGAAAAGTTCAACTTCGTATTTAACAAGATTGACAGTTGTCCAAATTAGTTTCAAAATTTTAAATTCAATCACAATCAAACAATAAGCTGACAATAAACACTTTTCACTCACTTCCTCTACCTCAAAAGTAGGAGCAGAAAAACTTTTCTGTGCTGAACAACATGAAACATAAAATGAAAGATTGTAGAACAAGTTGGGCGGGATTTTTTTTCATGAAACACAAAAACTTGTACTTTTCGGATCTTTTCTGTTCTCCCCTGTGCAGATCAGATTCATTAAACAGATATCAATTTAGACGACTCACATTAATTAGAAAACTCACGATATTAAATCTCCCAAAAAACCATACAAGGCTGAGATTTAAAGCTGACAGACAAACAATTTTTGAAAATCTGGTAATTTCACTGAATTTTTGTGGTTTTTGACTGACTCCAAAACTTCGGCTATTATGTGTACGTGGCAGATTAAATTTACACAGTATTCAATAAAATAAACTTTAAATTAATGCGATAGATTTACTCC
This sequence comes from Episyrphus balteatus, assembly GCF_945859705.1. Taxonomy (NCBI): domain Eukaryota; kingdom Metazoa; phylum Arthropoda; class Insecta; order Diptera; family Syrphidae; genus Episyrphus; species Episyrphus balteatus. The sequence continues at coordinate 38,050,688 of NC_079137.1, read as the reverse complement.
TTATGCAAAAGTTTTAAGCTCAAGGTATTGAGTTTTTGAAATTTACAGTGTATTTAGTTCTAATCTTAAACTATCAGTCCTGAGAATAAAAGTTGTATTCTTAGTTTACCGCTTGTTTAAAAAACACGAAAAACGCTGAAATGGTCAAATTTACCTGTATTTAAGGCAATGGTTTACTATCTTAGACTTCAGGTAGAAGCAAGAAATTCACAGTAAACTTAGGTAAATATAAATCCTTTCGTTTTGTTATTCATTTGTATTCTTTGTCTAACGCTTGTTTTAAAAAACAACTAAAACACCAAAAACACTAACACCATTAAAAAAAATATCCGAACTTTATATAAAGATTCATTTACTTTCCCTTGATGCCGAGGTAACTTACGGAACTCCACTATATGGTTTTTATCTTATTTCTACATAAATCTATTTTTTAGCATTTAAGTAAATCAGTAGAAATCCTAAATGAAGCTTATGAAATCGTCCAACTCAGTATCCATCAGTCATATTTGCTTGTTTCGACTCTCTACCGATCGATTATTTGCCAGAGAAATCCAAAAACAAATCAATGGCAACTGTCACAAGTTGGCAAAAAAGACCGAAAAACTCTTGCCGACATTGGTGGGACGATATTTAGAAAAGACTCAACTCACACACAATTAATATGTGGCCGACCTGGCTTAAGACTTTGGTTGGCCGATGTCGATGGAAATGTAGAGAAAACTCTTTTATTTAGAGATGCATTGAGCAAAGTTAATGCAGCATGGGAAATTCCTATTCTAAATCCATGTCGCAGTGTGACTAGTTCAATTACTAATTTTCGATCAATCGATATATATTTGAACAAATATGTTGTGACTCATGATGAGACAATGTTGTATGTGTTGAATTTGGATCAGTTGAAAGTTGAAGCTGTCGCTACGGGATTTAGAAAGATAATTGACTTTTGTGTTAGCAATAAGGAGATATTTGTATTGGAGGGACCGAGGAGTTTGTTGAGATTGGCACCGTGTCCAGAGCCGCCAAATAAAACAGGTAAATACTCAAATATTTTTTTTTAAGTATAATTTTTATATTTTAAAGATTTTATAACCTATAAAAGTGACTACTATTATATTACAAACACGTTTTGGTTTCGCGTTGAGAAACATTGTGATCAGATTCAAAATAAAAAAAATAAAAAAATGAAAAATAGTACGCATACACCACAGTGACCCATTTCTATTATGATTATTAAACATCTCTGCTTCGCTTTATGTTGAATAATTTTCGTAAAGAAGTATTGTTGTCCATGCGCTCAATTTTACCTAGAAATCTCGTTTAAATATGTTAGTGGCTTTGTAAGACCCGCAAAGATTGTTGTTGTATCTTGGAAATGTAAACTTCTATTCAAAATTAAGAATAATACTTTACTAGCTGGTAGATCTTAGTTTAGAAGTAAATACCGCTTTTTATATAATGAAGATTTAGAAGAATTATTTGAATTATTGCGGAATAGCTTTAACCGATAAGATTCATATAGAAAAACATCTACTTTAAAAAATAAAATATTTCTAAATGTTCAAGTATCCAAATCCAAAACAATATAAGGTTATTGTTTGGAGTCTATACTACTAAAAATACTTTTATACTCGATAAGATTTGAAAGGCTTTTGTATTTTTAATTAATTTTTCGCAGTTAGCTATTATTTTTCCGACGATTTGTTTTATTTGAATATTAGAACTCTATATACCTAAGAGTATTCGCCATTAATAAAAATGGAATAAGTGGGCTTATTATAAAAGAAAACATGGTTTGAATACTTGAAGTTAACCATCAAGGCCTATGGCTTGAGTAATGATGGGATTTTCACTTTTTAAATAATTGTAACTCCAGCAACAAGAATGGTGGCTTTATCAAGACTCTGTTGTTAAATGAAAAAAATTCTTAAAATCTCAATTACTACCTCTACACTAAGGGTGATTCTATCATACGCACTAACCATTACACCAAAAGAAACTCTTTGAGAAAAATCAACATTTTCCTTTGGTGACTCATCAAATTTTCTATTTGTTAACAAGTCATTATGTAAAATAACAGCTAATCTTGCGATGATTAAGTTAGTATATGTGCATGAAGGTTGATATTCAGTTAAGTTTTTAGAAGACTTTTGTCATATAGCTTGTTTTTTTTTCAACCCCCAAATCCAATGAAAATTTTTTAATCCAGCTAGAATTGCAAGAGAAATACTCTTTCGAACGAAAACTTTTTCTTTACTGTTTGTTTTTTTTTTTTTTGTATTATGTTTTGCTATCCTTTTCTATTTTTAATCCTTGTCTGCATATTTTCTGTTAATGCACCTTCCTAAACAACCCTCTTTAAAAATATTAACCCAAAAAACTTGATATTCTTATTAACTTCGAACACGCTAAGGCAAAAAAGAGTGTAATGTAAACCACACCTTCTTTGCACATATTTAAACTTTAAGTCGAAAGCAAAAAATATTGATTAATAATACGAAACAATATTCTTGAAGAACTTTAATATGATCCAATATAACTTTAATATGATTCGTTTAAAATGAAGAGAGTAGTGAGAATAGTTTTCGGTTTTTATCGATGTTGTATTCAAGATATTCGATATTTTTGAAGATATTAAAAAAATAAATTTGTTTTTTTTTTTTTGGTGAATGCATATCTGCTTCCGAATAAAAAAAAAACATTTCGATTGCAAATAATTCAGCAACCCGAACTCCTACAAACTATTGGTTTTCAGTTATGAATAAAGTTTAAAAAGCCTTTTCTTTCGATGGAATTTGGAGAACATTTTTTTAAAATTCCTTTTTTTAGACAAGGGGTATCCCCTTGGATAATTTTAGAAAATCTTAAAAAAATAAGTTTGGATTTTTTTAGCTGTTATCTCATATCTGTAAACCAAAAATTGGTTCGGGACTTTGATCCGAAAATATCTGCTTCCGAAAAAAAAAAATATTTCGGTTGCAAATTATTCAGCAACCCGAACTCCTGCAAACTTTTGGTTTTCAGTTATGAATAGAGTCTAAAGATCCCTTTCTTTTGATGTCTCATTCGATGGATTTGGAGAACATTTTTGAAAATTCCGTTTTTTTTAGACAAGGGGTACCCCTTGGATAATTTTCGAAAATCTTTAAATAATTTGTAATTTTTTAGCTGAATGCATAGGCCTGTTCACTGTGATCTCATATCTGTAAACCAAAACTTGTTTCGGGACTTTGATCCGAAAATATCTGCTTCCGAATGAAAAAAAAATATTTCTATTGCAAATAATTCAGCAACCCGAACTCATACAAACTTTTGGATTTCACCTTTCTTCTGATGTCTGATTCGATGGATTTGGAAAACATTTTTGAAAATTCCTTTTGTACTTTTTTAAGCTGGATTTGGAGAACATTTTTGAAAATTCCTTTTTCTCCAATCCAAGGGGAAAATCTTAAAAAATAAATTTGTAATTTTCTTAGCTGAATGCATTAGCCTGTTAATTTTAAAAATGTATAATTTTAAAAATAATTCCTTTAGCGATTTATTACTAAAAGATGATTGTTTTTTTTTCTATTTCAGCAAAAATAATTTTCAATCCACTACTTCCTCCGCCCGTCCCAGTACTAGGTGCTTCACTCTTTGAATCTCCAGTTGAATACGAAGCTGAAGAAGAAGCCGTAATCAATGCCGAAGAATGCTTCGAATTGCCACCAATCGAAGAAATAAACTTAGATATTCCTATTGAATTGGCTGTTGAATCACCACGTGCCGAACAATCACGTCGCATGGAGATCCTAAGTCAAATTGGTGAAAAAGAATTCGAAGAATCCATACTACATCATCGTGGCGCAAACACATCTAAAAAAGAGGAACGACCGAAGAAGAAAAAGAAACAAAAACCCGAAGGAATTGTCGAAATAGGCCAAGCTATAGCTGAAAATACAGAAAAACCAGAAAAACCCAAAACATTGGAATTCACAGCGAAGCCAACTGTAATGGATGCCAGTTTTTGCACAGATCCAAGGTGAGCCGTCTCTCAACCAATGAGAATGGTTCTTTTCAAACAAAAACAAATATATAAAAATGGCTTAACTTTATATTTTTTACGTATCTTCAAGTTCTTCTTCTTGCGTTCCTTCCTCGTCGAAACCATATTCCTCTTTACCGACATCCATTAAAAATTTCCTTCCCGAAGCCCTAACACCCAATTCTCTACAGCAAGCAATCGAAGTTAAAGGCAAAGCTCTCGCAGAAAAACTCCAGCTGGAACCCGTTGAATTATCCGAAATCTCCGAAGAAGAAATCAAGCAGTCACAGTCTGAGCTTCAATCGCAAATGCAATCACAAATACAATCTACAACGTGGCAATATCCTATAAATCAGTATCCAATTACGCAACTTGAAGATGCTGAAGTCCAAACAACACCACGTAAAAAAATACATTTCATTAATGACGAAGATCTAGATGAGTGTGATTCAGTTATGACTTTGCAACATCATCAGCAGCAGCAAGAGCAGCAGCAACAACAACATAAACCATTACAATTCATTCCAACACAGCCAATTGGTGACATTGAGCCAAGTGAAATGATGCCAACTGTTGTCAAAATGCCTGATAGTATGCAAATTCCTTCGTTATGGAATATTACTGTAGAACATATTACTGGTGGTGGTCGTTCGAGTCCTGGTACAGCCAGTTCAAATACATCTAGCGAGTGGGAGTTTTTAGATAATTAATCTTCTATAATATACCATAAAATACTAGATTTTATTCTTCCCTCTCTCCTTCTTACGTAAATTTGTTTATATTGGTTTTGTCGATAAAGCGAATACATAGGAAAGGAGAAGATTGATAAAAAGAGAGACGAATCGATGTACATCTGCCTTGTAGAATTTTTTTATAGATATCAGGATATCGCATTGGGTTAGATGCCTTCTGATCAGTGTTTCATTTCGAATGGTTATATTTTTGTAGTGATTTTTGTTTCCAAATTTAAAATCCTTGTACAGGTTAAATGTTTTTATAAGTAAAATTCAAAATCCTTGTTTAAGTTAACAAGTTTTGGAAGGTTAATAGAATAATGAATATAATTTTATACTAAAAATTATTAAGTCGTTTTGGAAATTATTTTTGATATTATTGTATAATTTATTATTTAGTATTTTGTATGCATTTGTTTTAAGCATTGGAGAAACTAATATCGACTTATTATCCAATTGTAAATTTAAACTTAAACATTCGAATCGCAGATATTTTATACAACATCTTCTCCCATTGCGATGTCATCATTTTGGCTTTTTAGCAAAAATTTAAAAAAAAGGGAACTTTTCAATATTGTGATGCACCTATGTATAATTCTAATATGTATTTAATTTTTTTATATATGTATAATTCTAGTTTTATTTAAGTATTCTTTTGAATTTATTTAATTTTATTTAACAACACTGTGTGCTACGTGTAATTATGTATTACGCACCAATCCAGTCAATAAAGGATGTGTCGTTAGAAATTATCTGATTGACACTATTTTTTACTTCACCTTTACATAAACTACTGTTACTGCACTAAAGTATAGATGGTTGGTCAAATTATATTGTTCGGGCACTCATTTCCATCCTGCTTATCTAAAAACATTCCATCTCGTTACAACTTTTAAGTTTAAGCACCGACCAGTCCATATAAAAGCATGTTAGAAATACGATTATTGTCAGAAGCTCTTTCAGACGAGGAGTTTTTTTTTTTTTTTTGTGAACTTCTTTTTTTGGGAGATATGGTACAAAACACTTATACCTCTCTCTTCATAATCACAAAAAAAAAAATAAAACAATTTTTCGTTTGAAAGCAACGAAAATTCAAAAGCTTTTAAAAACAGTAAATTTATAACTTGACTGGATTAATACTTATAATTATTTATATTTCGAATTTATTTCTTTTTAAAAATCTATTTTATCGAACAAATTATTATTTATAAAAAAATATAAAAATAAATTTATTATTATTTCAAATAAATATAATATTAAACTTTGGAAAAAACGCTTATATTTTGATATTTTGGTGTTTTATGTATGTGGTCTAAAATGTTGAAGAGATTTTACTCACAATTGATAGCTTTGAATTCTGAAACAATATCGCAACTCCGGTACAGCATGGGCGTAACTGTAGTTTTTTTAAAATGTTCAGAAATCATATGTTATAAGTTTTATTTTACGAATATGTAATTGTTATTATAAGAGCAAGTACGTGCGACGCAGTCGTGTATTTTATTTGTTTTCAAAGGCGAAAACTAATAATTATTTTGCAATCATTTTTTGAAATACATTTTTGTATTGAGTTTCTATGCATGTAAGCGTACAAAAAAAAAACAGATTCAGTTTATACATACATGCATACTTTGATCCTTTAAAAATGAATGTTTGTTTTTTTTTGGTTTTCGGAATTTCATTGTCATGGACTAAAAATTTGGGTTTCCAGAAAAAAAACCAGAACTGTTTGTATTTCACTGGACTCGAAAATATTCTATTCTAAATTTATACCTTAATATTGGACTATATCGGTTTTCTCTTTTTTCCCTAAAAATATGTATATTTAATGAATGTTTAAAAAAAAAAACGGAAAAAAGCTCAAAAATGTGCCAAAATGAGAACAAAAATTTTAATTTTTTCACTAAGCCTACACCATACACAAGAATATACAAATTTAGTGCCAGCAGAACAGATCGAATGTCCTTGTTTTTCTTGTAGGTAGAATGTTCTGTCGAAGTTTCGAAAATATTGATTAAAAAAAAATTGAAACTGTTTTCGGTTGAGTTCCGAAGTAACTACATATGTAATTTGGTTTAGTTTCTCCAGTAGAGAGGGATGTATGGGAAGGTTAGATAGTGAGACCTTATTATAATTCTTAGTATGTACAAATAAAAATCATTATTTATACATATATAAACATATATTATTAATTATATTAAAAACACATGCTCCAAAAAAATTAAATTTAAATGTTTCCTTGGTAAAATTATTATTCTTTTCTTTCAATTCCGATTCTCTATATAAATCGTCCAAATACTGATACAATTACTGCGATCGATGTTACCATAATTAGACTCATTACAGTTGTTGTTTTGCTAACTCCTATAAAATAAAAAAAGAATTCAATTAAATACTTAAAACAAAATTGAGATGATGATCAAATTACCATTTGCTGGTGTGATATCATCACCATATTTAACTAGTAACTCAATAATAACTCCATTACTCCAACCAAATCCTAATTGAGTTTCATATTCACCACCACCTCCAGTTCCTCCAAAAACTGAAGCATCATACTAAATGAGAAAAAAAAAAATTAAGAATGCGTTTTTAAACTGAAATTTATCAATATTAACCTTTTCATGCATAGCATTTGTTGAAAGATAAGCTTGATAATTCGATTGAACCCATTTATAACCAAATAATTTGGACATTTCTGTAGCTTCTGTTGTTCGCAAATTAGCTAAACCTTCTACAACAATATATTGCATTAATGGCCAAGCATTTGGCCAATCCCATTGTTCACCAGAATGTTGCAAAGTATTTGGAATTCCACCAGGATAACTATCAATTTTTAAATCTTTCAAATACTTGATAACAGATTTTGAAATCTTTTCACTATCTGCTCTGTTGTATGCTTTTGTCCATAATGGCGATAGATTTGTTGGTACAAAGTAGTTTCTTGGTTTTTTGTTAATTAAATCGTAATCTAACCAAACGCCGGCTTCTTCATTCCAAAGGACTGCTTGAATAGCCTGTAAAAGAACAAAGTCGATAAAAGTCTACTCATTTTTTCCTGACTTTGTGTTGTGGCCAATTTGATAATCAGTTCCTAAAAACCTCATCCCAACCCAAACCAAATATCGAACTTTTAAAGCTTACCTCTAAAATACGAGCAGCTTTTCCCTCATATTCAGCAGATTTTTCACCATTATTATCCAACAAGTAAAATTCAGCAATAATCTTTGCATTCCAATACAATATAGCATTTAATTCAACTGCAACAATAGATCGAGTCTTAATATCCGTCAGATTACCATCATTTGTTCCATTAATGCTATTTATAAACCAACGACTGGTAAAATCCATTCCTGATTCAGCGCCAGCTGCAATTTCCGAATAGAAATCTTGTTTCTTCTCTGCTGTATCGAAAAACTTGGCATTTTCGTAATCTTCTCGATAAGATTCTGGTCTTGGACCAGTAGATGAATCACGATAAACAAACAATTGATGACCATTTACCTCAACTGCATGGTTATTCATGAAAAATTCAAATTCAGCTACCAAAATTGGGATAGAATCCACAGCAAATTGTTCATCTTTGGTAAATTCAACATAAGATTTAATCATAGCTGGCAACAATGGTGGTTGGGATCGTTTTAAATAATACACACGTCCTCCATTAGGGATTAAACCAAATCGCTGAATCATTGACATGAAATTCAACAACATTCCACGCACGGTATTGTGCATTTGTGAGTAAAGTAATCCTCTCATAATCCAATAGGAATCCCAGTAGTAAAATTCAATAAATCTACCTCCGGGAACAATGACTGGATTATTGACAGGAATTATGGAATATAATTCGGGATGTTCATAAACATCGGGAATCATTTTACGTCCGAGAATTTTCCAAATTCCATTCAAATCGTTGGCCCATTTTCTCAATTTTTCATTGCGAATCATATTTAAAAATCTTGGATTTTCTTTCCAATCTTCTGGAACCCATGAAACGAATTCTTTGCCTTTTTCTTCGAAGTTTTCCTTTGAATTAAAAAAATTGTTGTTTTAATTTGAAATAGAGGTATCAAAAAGAGTTCTAACTTACGTTAACAAAAGCTTCGATTTCTTCTGGTTTGGGTGCATTATTTTTACTTTGCATGAATTTTTTAAATATTTCCATTGTAACATTTGGTGGTTGTTTGAGTTTCATGTCTACGAATGTTTTTGAATCCTTGTATATATGAGCCATTTCAACTGTATGGAGGAGGTCTCCACGGCAGAAAATTTCACTGAAAAGATAAATACATGATTATACGGAAATTTTCAACCAAAAGATTTTTAATAGGGGTACCTATATAAAAAAAAAAAAAACATAGAAAACATCCAGAGAATAGATATCTTCAAAAGCACCAGATTCAGTTCTAACATCAGTTTCACGTGAACATAGTATTCACCCGGAAGAATTGAATTTTCCCCTATTATGAGTTCCTGGTGAAAAGTTATTCATGTTCGGAAAACTCAACGTATATTGAATTTTATTCAGGTAATAAGCAAGGTAGTAGACAGCTGCTTTGTAACTTAAATTTTGGTCGGAAATAAGAAAAAGTAATTTAAGTGAATCTCTAAATTTCTTTGGGGGGAAACATACAATAGCATTAAAATTCGGGACGAACAAAATTATTTCTGGTGTAAAAGTTTCCACGTGAACTAAGGATACGGCTTGACGACTTGGAGAATACTTTCACTTGAGACTTGACCTAGAAAATCAGAAATAGTGAAGAACTTATATAAAGGGGGGAACATTTTAAACCTCAAATTCCTCATGGAACCTACTAAAAGATGCATACAGAACCTGAATAACCACTCGGACCCACTAATAGGAAGAGTTATAACTATAAGCCAACCAAAACCAAAAGCCAAGTTATTCTGATCAGCTGTAACTTGAAACTAAATGACTTCTGTAAAGGAATTGATAGAAATCAATAATGAAGAGAACATTCTCCTTAACCGCTGCCTAAATTGGAAGGATTTTTTAATACCTTGCTACAATCGAAGACATGAAACTCAAACTTGACTATATTTTTAGTCCCTAACGTTTCTAAGCCTGTCCAATTTAAAAAATGTTGGGTCTCTTAAGTATCAATATATTACTAATGTCGAATTCCTTTCAATTGAAAAATCGAATTTTCGGCGATCTCGAAGCGAATTTTTTCTGAAAATCATGTTCCATTGAAAAAAAATTCGCCTCAAATGAAGCAGAATTCGAATTTTTTTTAATCCCTCTTTTTTGAGAGATTTACACGGATTTGCACACACACTTGGAACATTTGACATTTCTCAAACGTCAAGCTGACAGTTTTCTTCGTGTTGTTTGTTTATTTGAGAATTTGAATATCGTATTTTTATTTATTTTTTCTTGGCATAGTTCTTGTGAAAAAGTCAAATTACTGTGACTTTTCTTCTCGTAATTGTCATCAGAAAATTTTTTCTCTGTAAAACCATAGCATACGGCCAAAATAATAACCTTCTACTTCATCTTCACTCAGATCTTAATAATAACTGCAATTTCCCTTTGATTTTGATTAAAATAACTTTATATTACCGAAGAAAATAAACAAAATTATTGATCTAAGGAATCTCTGGTTTTATTTTGTAGAAATTGTTTTGGTTTCAGCTTGACGTTCGTGTAAAAATTGTTGTCAAATGACACACATACAATCGCAAAAAGAATTCGGTCTGTTTTCATGTTCCTTTTTAACACCAAAAATTCGATTCTTTTGAGGCGATTCAAAAAATTGAAAGGAATTCGACATAAGGCTCTTATTGCGAGTGTCGTTTGTCTATCTATAGTAGACGACTTTTGTCGATAGTCGATCATCGAAAATGACTTTTGGTATTGTAAATCTCTATCGATAGACGATTTTTTTTCGAAAATCGATAATCGAAAATGAATTTTCATGTTGTGAAATTCTGTTGAAACGTCATTTTTCATTTTATCGTTCGATCTTTTTCGTTTGCAACTTTGCTTTCGACTCAAATCGAGTTCATAGTTGACAATAGCAAATATTTTTGTCGGAAGATATACACAATACCAAAACACAAATTAATCGATTCGACCGACTTTTATCGCATCGATAGCTGAACGACACTCGCAATAAGGGCCTAAGACAATTTGACAAATTTTTAATTAATTTAATCTCAGTATTGGAAAATTACTGTAAATAGTTGTTCATAACTTATGAACTTTTTGGCACCTACGATAAATTGGCGGGAAGGGTTCGATTGTGGCTGTTTTTGAGGTTTGAAAATCTATGTCGAACTCCTTAAAAAAAAAAAAAAACAAATCGAATTAAAAGCGTTCTTGAGGCGATTTATTTGTCAAAACTCATCATAAGCAATGTGCCGAACATGATTTATTGAATAAAAAATCACTTAAAAATCGATTTTTTTTAAAGGAATTCGACACTAGTTTACTCTCACTGATATAGCTTATTCTTTCTAAAATGTCTCCTTTTTTTAGAGTCTAGTATAATAGTATGAACTTGGCTCTAAATTTTAACTCACATAAAAAATATTAATCCAGAATGTTAGCTCTGGAGAATTTTTTGTATAAGAGCTTGTAGTAAAATTTGTCCTGTTCTGAATTCTAGGCTCCGCCGGTCATAAATATGTATGTATAATATGAAGTTGTTTTCACAAGAATTACTGAAGTTAAATGTTTTTCGTCGGTGGGAAATAGTTTTTCTATTAGTTTTTCTATTAGTGAAATAAGTTCTAACAGTCAGTAGGTAAGTCAGTTTATACATAAATTTCAGAAAAACCCGAGTGCGAATGCACTTTTCTTCAATTTTCTGAATTAGTTGTTCAACCGTGATGGAATATTTAGCAATATAATTTCGAAAATAGTTCCTGACATGTAACTTTGCTGTCTTTTCATTTCCTATTATTATTTCTAGGTCATATTTATAAGAATCGGTTAAAAAGAAGTTTTATAATCTTGCATCTCTCAAGGTTAAATTTTTTAAGTAAATTAAAAAAATTGTGATTTTTTTCGATAAGAACCACTTTAATAAAAAAAAATGTTCTAGCAAAATCTTATCTTTAATTCATTAACAAATCAATTTGCATTGAATGAAAAAACAAAAAAAAAAAAAAAAAAACACTCAAAACGGAGGCTTTTGTTTAATCAGATTTATTTGTTTTTGACTATAACTAGAATACTTGATAACTACCCTTACCTACCTTTTGTCTAACAGTTTTTTGAGTGTCTTGTACCATTTTCCACATGTATGATTTGATAACAATCTTTGTAATTAAGTAGGCAAAGATAGGTAAGATATTTACGTACTTCAAATTGTCTAATCTTCAAAAAAGCTCTTCATTCAATTGTTTCTTGAAATATTAAGTAAGGGTGATTCGTTTTTTAAGTTATATAATATACTTATTTGGTTTTTAATTGAACAGGATTAAAAACAAAATACAAAAACCGTATAAAAATACAAGAACATAATAGTTCCTGTGATGTACTGTGTACTGATGAATCCGAATCTGCAAACAGAATATTTTAGCTTAAAAAACTGGTACATCATTGTAGGTACTACAAATTTCATATTGGTGATTTTGTGTTGAAATGTTAAAATAGTTGAAAATGGCAACCCAATACAAAAAGAAGTTATTGAATGAAAAATGAACGAACCTCTTTTTCGAGATTGTTCCTCCTAACACCAAATTGTTTTTCAAACTGAGCTAGTGTACCCAACAACATTACATTTCTTCAATATATTGACTGAGTTTTTATTACATAAAAGATATCCAACACAATTCCTAACAACAAACATGACAAAGAGAAAATTACAAAAACGTACATATGTCTTATACCAATTTATTTATACGACTTATGACTTTCGCTCAAAAGAGTATTAAAAAATTAGTTGTTGGTTATTCAAAAATTTACAAAAAACAATCAACATTTTTAAAAATCTTGCATGAATTCAAAAATTTTGTTGGCTGTTTTCGACTTCAAAAAATATAAAAGTTCTGACTTCCATTTTTTCCATCCAAATATTTTCGATTTTAGTTTTGGAGCCGACTACTTATTTATGGCTAAGTCTATAAGTAAACCTATCCTAGTACCGGATTTTAAAATCTGGAAGTTTTTATTTATCAGAAGCTGAGTGTCAAGGACAAATTGACTCTATTAACTTTCTTTCCCTGAGTCTGAAGACCTCAATCTTGAACATCCGACCATTAGAACTCTAAATATTTCCCACACAACATACTTTTTTAATCAAACAATAATCTTAACAAAAACAAAAGAATTCGGTGGCGTTCAATACGAAATATCAGTACACGAAATTTTCCATTTGCATTGAAATCAGAGGAAAGATAAATAAAAAAACAATATTAAAACACAAACTACAAAGCATACCATGATGGTAAATCATCAGTCCGTTGCTGATTTTTTTCCAATGAATTTGAAGTGGATTGCCTTACTTCAAAAGCTTCAATTGCTTGAGGTTTTGAAATTAGCATAAACTGAAAAACACACAACAGTCCCACTTGGAGAAAAGATTTCATTTTGATTTTTTGTTTTGTTTTCGTTGCACTGTTTCGTTTGAGAAAGTTGTTAAAATAACGTCACAAAATACTGTTTTATCAACATAAATTATGTTGATAAATTCTTAATAAATGTTTTAGATAAACAAAAAAACCGTTCACAAAACTTTTGTCTACTCTGACTAACAGTCAGAACAGAAATGTATATGTTTTAAAAATTGTAAACGATTTTATAACTTTTTATTGTGCCAATCAAAACGGGACAACCTTCTTGATCGGTTTGACGCGACCAATTGCAAAGATAAAGCTTTAAGAGGATTGTTAAAAACTGCTTATTAATCAGTTATTTTTGGTGTAAATATAAAATGCTTTTGGCATATCAGTTAGCCAAAGGGGTTAGAGATTAAATATTTATATTTTTTCTTATCTTAAAGTTGGTACCCCTTGAGAATACTAGAGCTTTACAATACTTTACAAAAGTCAATGTCTGAATTTGTCTGTTAATTATTGGGTAAAAAAAAATCGTTACAATTTTTGACGTGACCATTTTTTTATAAGACATCAACCACTTAAACTAATCTAAAATTGTCAAAACCAGTGATAACTAATAAAGAAGCACCGTCATTTTTAGCGCCAAGCAATTAATTCTAAGAAACTTATCTGATTATCAACAAAAAAAAAAATCACAAGGGGACATATTTGAAGCTAATAAACAATTATTTTAATTAGTTTTTACCTACATTTAGAAATGAACTTATCTAAAAATTGCACATTCTTTAAAAAAAAAAACACTTCACTTTAGGGTAAAAATCTGAAATTGATAATTAATTTTATCTCATCGGGAGATTTTATCAATTTCCTGATATTTTTATAAATTTGTTTTTGTTTAGAATTTGTCAAATGCATGGATAAAGATAAGGCTTACTTATTCCAATTTCAATTCGCACGTTACCTGCGTAAGAAGAGTTATCGTATAGCTCCAATTAAACAAAATTGGTATTCTTAACCGAATAAAATGAAAAATGAGTAGCTACTGAGTATTAGAAAAAACACGCCTAATAAGTGAACAAAATTAATACTCATTTATGTACGTTTTTTTTTTTTGAATAAAATGATATGAAAGTGAAAAAACAACTTAAAAAACGAAGAAAATTGGGTTTGTTGCAAAGTTGCGGAGAAACGGTTGTCCGTAAAAAAAGTTTTGGTACAAACTTAAACTGTAACAAATTCTTTCAAAACAGACGTATTGTGGCAATGATAAAGCTATTTAAGGAAATGGAAAGCAAAAATCATAAAAACCGTCATAACTCGAAAACGGGACAAAAACGAGAAAATTACCTCTTAAGTTTTTCGACTTAAAATGACCTCAGAAATCCATGGTTTTCGTTTGGGGCGGTGACTGTGGGACGACACCCTGTATATTATATGTATATATCTCAAAAGTTCCAACAATTTCTTTGTATGGTGTCCTCTCGAGAACAATTAAAACTTTCCAAGATAAATGTTGCAAAACTTTTTTTTTTTGACATTTGCTTTTTATTTTTTTGTTTTGAAGTGAAAACTTCTTTAGTATCGTAGTGATTTGAAACAAGATGAAACGAAAACGCGACACGAACATTCAATTTGTTATAACTTTTGTTTTAATAGGTAGATGAATGAAATTTGTACTGTAGATAGGTAATTAAATAAACTATAACAGCCATATTTATAAAAGAATTTAAAGGTTGTTTAACGTTAAACAACCTCTAAATAGGTTTTAAGTGCAAAATGTGTATTTATAAAGAATTTACACATTTAAGAAACGTTGCTTAACGATTGCTTAACTTAAACGCCATTCACCGCGTTTAGAGCTTGCTTAGAGCCATTTTAAGATTGATTTGACCACATATGAATTATTACTAAAAGGAGCTTGAATTTTAAATTCAAATCAAAGAATTAAAGAATGTTAAAAAAAATTAAAATGGTTAGTACAAATGAAAAAAATCAATGCTCTCTGGCTTTGATCTGTGCATTTTATTAAGGAATCCGACGAAAGTAAACTCATCGTCAACGACCTAATCTGTTTTTTTTTTGCGCAGTCAAGGTTAAGAATTTTTGTTTACAAAAATACATACCCTCAAGTTGTCAAAAACCACGTGATGTTTCTAAAATGCAATAGTATTTTGTACTAGATTAGTCAATTCCCCTTCATTTTTTGACACAACTATCGTTTAGTTAATCATCTGTGGAAATTCGATTATAAATACAAATTTATGCAACGTTGCTTAAAGGCGAATTAAATATTTAAGCAAGCTTAACTAAACAACCTTTGAGAACCAATTTAAGCAAATCTAATAAATACGGCTGTAAATGTACACAATTTCAATTAATTTCATATTCAAAATTCTGAGATAACGGTAAAAAGATGTTCTTTTTCTAAACACGTTATATCTAGTGCACATACAAATTTGATTTAACTTTAATACGCATGCTGATAACATAACCTATTATTTGATATATCAAAATTAACTGTACGAGCTCTACAAGTTACACAATCTTAAGTTGACGATGACCAGTGTAGGAAGTACCGTAATCTCAGCTTGAAATTTCGAAATAGTTGGCTTTAAAAATTCTTATTTTTTTTCTAGGCACGGTAGAAATATGATTCATACGTCATATAAAAGGTGAAATAACCTTTTAGATGATATAAAATTTGCTATAGGTTGTCATTTAAAAAAATATATTTAATGGTGTTAAAAGAGAAAAAAGATTGATTTTTTTGCTTTTTTGATGAAAAGTGATTTGGTTTGAAAAAAATAAGCTCTTTTTGTAGATGTTGTATAGACATGGACGATATAAATATTTTGAGCTGGAACAATAAGCTTTCAGATCATATAAAATTAATATAGGTTGTCATATAAAAAACATGTATTTAAAGGAGATAGAATAAAAAATAGGTAGATTTTTTCTTTTTTTGTTACAAGAAATTTTTTTCTTTTAAGGTTTCACTTCTACCACGTGTAAATTGCACACATGACTTTTTTTAATTTTGGGGCCATACTTTGTACAAGAAAGAGCGAAAAATCTCAATGTTTCTCTTTTGATCTATTCGTTATCGTCACAAATAGGGATAGGAGTAGTCAAAATTATTTTTTTTTTGTTATTTTAAAATAAAAAGTGTTCTTAACCACAGCCACTGCAGAAATTAATGAACTTAAGTTTTTTGTTTGTGTTGTTCGACGAGTTGAGGAATATTTTTGATATAAAATCAAAGGTAAAACTAAGCGCCTTTCAACATATAAGTATTTTATGAATATTATTGGTTGATAGAGGTGTGCTGCAAACTTTTATAATAATGGAACAAAAGAATAAATGGTGTCAAAATAAAGGAATTAACATCTTTCATTTAGAGGTCTTCTGGATCAAAGCATAGCGACTCGCCCGAGGTCTGTGTATGAACGGTAGAAACGGTGAAAACGATCTCCACCTTAAAACAGGCTGCATAACAAAATGTCCAAGTTTTTACCGACTTCCAAAAAGGAGGAGGTATTCAATTCGTCTGTATTTTTTTTTTTTTTTTTTTTTATGTTTGTTACCGCATAACTTTGGACAGAGTGAATCAATTTTGATAATTCTTTTTGTATTGGAAACCTAGTGGCTGCAATATGGTCCCATTTCAATTTCGTTCAGTTTAAGCCATAGGAACTATTAGAAAAACCATAAAACCCCGTTTTGAATCATGGAAGTCGGTTTTGTTTTTTTTGATAAAATTGATTATTATTATTAGTCGGAAGACTTCTGAAGTAAAGGTCTAAAGTATACATTATTTCCTATAATTTGATACTGAATTTGAATTATTCTTAGTTTCGCATTATATGTACCTACTTTTGATATTTCTTCATGAGCTTTCAAGTTTTTCCCAAAAGATTATTATTTTATATCTAAATGGGAATGACCGTCATTTTATTTTTTTAAGAAGGTGCCGCGTCTCATGGCTAGAGTTATAGCTATTTCACGGGTGCCCATTGGTATTATCACACTTCTTTTTCCTATTTATTATTGTATATTTATATAAAAAAATTTTAATAAACAAAAGTTACTCATACACCACAGTGACCCCTGAGGGTATAATAAACGGAAGTCCCAATATCAGAAAACCATGACAAGAGATCTTAAATTTTTGATAAATATTTTCTTTTATAGCTCCTCAAACAGAGTATTCTTAAATTTAAATTTTTGACAATTTTTGGAGCAAAATGATCGTTTTTTGAATGTCAACTATTGCGTTAGCCGCTTCTACCCCAGCCTTTTTAGTTTAAATAAAAGGATGTGTTGAGTATTTTGTTGTCTATTATAATTAGCTAAGCATCGAATTGTAATAAACTTACAAAAGACCAGTAATCAGTTTCTGGCTTTTTGAAAGTCCTCTTCTTATGTTCTGTATTTAATGATCCAGAGTTTTTTCAGTCAAATTGAATTGAAAATTGAAATTTATAGCCTTTGGAGGTATGTTATAGAATGGTAAAAAAAAGATTTTGAGCAAAAAATCTTTCTATTAGCATTCATTTTGAGGTTGATCCTTTATTTGGAGTATTCAACGATATGTATGTAGATTTAACAGTGGGGACTAATACTAAAACTATTATGATGATTTTATGAAAACATAAAAATAAATTCATTTTTATTTTAAAGCTATAAATTATATTTAAATTTTATAAACTACAAAACAAGAAGGTATATATTCTTTATTTTAAAAATTTCGTTTATTTTCAAAACACACTTCCGGTTTTACAATGACATGTTTGTAGTTTTAAAAAAATGTTCAAAAATCATGTTCAAAGTTTTTTACCTTAGACTTTATGTATTGTGTTTAAGCAACGAAAATCATTTAAAAATTGATGAAGTCATAGAATTTTGATGCAATAGTGAATTGGATATTTAGAAAATTTTAACAATCTTAACAAAGTTTAAAATATAATGCAAATACGACATCATTCAGGTACAATTTTTATTTTATTCTGGTTAAGGTACCCTTTTTCTTATAACAATCTTATGGAAAAAAGGTTACACCAGCTACTGGGTTTTCAATGTTTTCTTACGTGTATTTCCTATAAATTTTTCAGGTTATGTCGTTATGTGCATAAGTTTTCAATGCGATTTCATTCCGCACTTTTCGCATTTCAGTTGAAAGAACTGATTTTCAAACCAGATCCGGGCAGTCCATGCAGAATTTTGGGATAGGGAATGGTAAAATAAAATTTTCAGATAAATAACAACATTGGGATATAAATTCTGAACAACCACACCCATAAATCCTAAATGACCTTCATGACGTGTATTAAAGTTTTAATAAACAAACAATGATATAAGAAACTAAAATGCAAAACATTTGATCGGTAACGTTCATTTATGTATACCTAAATAAAAACTTCAGATAATTTTATAGCAATTCAATCTAATAAATAAGTTATCTAAGTTTAAATGCTATTGATAAACACCAATTTATGGTATTTAGCTTCATATTGCAATTTAATAACTTTTATATCATTTTTGTGCTGGGGTTATATCGTTTCCATATTTTGTTAAAAATTCAACGATAACGCCATTTGTCCAACCAAAACCAGTTTGAATATCATATTCCCCACCACCTCCATGTCCACCAAAAACTTCAGAGTCATACTGAAATCAAAGTAAAAATAAATTATCACTGTTAAAATGAGACAGTATACATTTACCTTTTCGAACATTGAATTATTAGAATTTCTATAAGCTTCGTAATTTGATTTTACCCATCGATGACCCCAGAGTTTAGATAATTTTGAAGCTTTTGTTGTTTTTAAATTTTCAAGACCTTGAACAAGAATATACTGCATTGGTGGCCAGACATTTGGATAATCCCATTGTTCTCCGCTATGTACCAAAGTGTTTGGAACACCACCAGGATGATTATTCAGTCCCAACTTTTCAAGATAATCAAGTACGGTTTTTGAGATTATCTCCGAATTGGCGATGTTGAATGCATTCGTCCATAACGGAGCCAGATTAGTTGGTACAAAATATTTTCTTGGTTTCTTATTGATAAGATCATAATCAAACCAAACACCAGCTTTTTTATTCCATAAAACTGCCTCAATTGCCTGAAAAGTTAAAGGTTTGATATTTACCTTAGTATATCATCTTGAAAGAAAGTTTATCTTACTTCTAATATCTCTTCAGCATATAGCGTGTATTCTATAGCTTTTTCCTCATTGTTAGACATTGCATGAAACTTGGCAATGATCTTTGCATTCCAATATAAAATTGCGTTCAATTCCACTGGAACAATTGACCTGCATTTAATGTCCTTGAGAGTACCCTGATTCGTTCCATTTTTGCTAATAAACCAACGGCTACTGAAATCCATTCCAGATTCAGCACCTGCTGCAATATTCGAATAAAACTCTTGCTTAAGCTCTGGTGTGGGAAATTCTTCAGCATTTTTCACATCTTCACGATATGATTCTGGCCTTGGACCAGTCGACGAATCTCGATAAACAGCCAAGGCATGCCCATTTACAAAAACCGTATGATTTTTCTTCCAAAAATGAAATTCATCTTCCAAAAGTCCAACAGCCTCTATGGCGAAATTTGTATCATTTGTAAAATCAACATAAGAATCAATCATTGCTGCCAATAATGGTGGTTGAGATCGTTTAGCATAATAGATTCGGCCACCATTCGGGACAAAACCAAAACGTTTAATCATCGATAGAAAATTCGATAACATTCCTCGAGCAGTTTCATACATTTGTGAATATAAAAGTCCACGAATAATCCAATAGGAATCCCAGTAATAGAATTCAATAAAACGACCACCTGGAACAATTACTCCATTACTAACGGGAATAATGGAATAGTAGTCTGGATTTTTGTGAACATCATCGATCATTTTGCGTCCAAGAGTCTTCCAAATGCGATTGAGATCTTTTCCCCATTGCTTCATTGAAGGATTTTTAATTGAATTTAGAAATTTTGGGTTATTTTTCCAATCATTTGGAGTCCATTTGGAAAATTCCTTACCACTTGGTTCGAAATTTGTCTAGAAAAAAGGTAAATACTTTCATTGAAAGAAGTTAACATTTTTTGTCTCAAAAAGTGAAAACAGAGAATTATATGAAATAAATTAAGATAGCAGAAAGAGTTGATTAATACTTGCATAGCCATCTTATATATATCTTATATTTAATTTAATTTTTTTTAAAATGGTTTATTACAAAAAATGCATACATATAGTTGCCACTTTTAAACGCCATAATAACAAATAAAAACAGAAAAATATGGTACGTATACGCCATAGTGAATATTTTTTAACTTTTTGAATTTATACTAATTTCACTTTTTGAACGCACTTGCTTTTAGAATTAAAATTACTAAAATTTTTAAGACTTTTTATACAAAAAATGTATGTATATGAAAAAAAAAAAAAAAATTAAATTCGTTCTTAAAAAAAAAAACAAAATCTAAAATCAAACTGCGCTTCAAAAAAAGTATGCAGTTTAATTTCTTTTATAAAAAATTCATTTTTAGAAA
The DNA here is from genome assembly GCF_945859705.1 of Episyrphus balteatus. Lineage (NCBI taxonomy): Eukaryota > Metazoa > Arthropoda > Insecta > Diptera > Syrphidae > Episyrphus > Episyrphus balteatus. The sequence continues at coordinate 38,029,844 of NC_079137.1, read as the reverse complement.
AAAAATCTAAAATCGTTAGAGCCATTTTTTATCTATTTTTTTATAAATTATATACAAAAAATTAAATAAAAATGGCATCCCATTCTATAGCAATTATTTATTTATACACCTAAAATAAAAATTTAAAAAAAATCAACGTTCCGTTTTCTAAAATTCGATTTTTCAAAAAAAAAAAAAAAATTAATATTTTTCAAAAAACCAAAAAATTATTTTTTTTTCAAAATTTTATGTTTTATTTATAGAAAAAATTTATATAAAAGTGCTTTTATTAAAAAAATCGTTGAAATTAAGCAAATCGTGTGGGAAAAAAATCAGATTTAAAAAATCGAAAGCTAAAAAGTGGGTCTCGAAAGTCCGTCTGTCCGTCTATTTGTCAGTCTGTCTGTCATTCTGCCATGATATCTGTTGGTCTATATAACGAGCTACAGCCTAAACGGATGAACCGATTCACTTCAAACTTGGTATCTAGTAGATTTTAGATCTTGTACCGAAGGGTTTTTGGAATTAATTTTGGAACAAAAAAAAAAACGGTACCCAATTTTGGAAAAGTTAAATTTTCTCAAAAACTACCTCGGTTTTTTAAATTTCTGACTATCTGCCAAATAACTTGTTCAATTTTAAAGAAATTTTGTATATTGTCTCAAAATAAATCAAAAACAAAATTTTGAAAAAAAAAATAACTTTTGGATTGAAAACAAAATTTAAAATTTTTTTATTTTTTGAAAAATCAAGTTTTTGAAAATTTTACATTGAAATTTTTTAAATTCTAGTTTCAAGTATCAATGTGATTGATTATATTAAGCTTTTAAATATAACAACTAATTTTTAAGACTCAAAGTGCGGAAAAAGATTTTTTGTTTAGGAATACTTTAGAAAAAATTTTAAAAATGTCCACCACCTTATCATCTACACAACTTACGTTAACAAAACACTTCAAATCATCGATGGTTGGCTTGTCGTTTTTGCTCCTCATAAATTCTTTAAAGTTTTTGATTGTTTCATTTGGCAAGTGTTTCAGTTTTAAATCCACAAACGTCTTTGAGTCCTTGAAAAGATGACTCATCTGAATTGTATCAAGAAGTTCACCATGACAAAAAACATCACTTTATTGATAAAAATAAAACTGTTTTAATAATTTCAATTAAAAAATAAAACTACTGTATAAATACTTACCATGCTGGAAAATTGATTGAAGTATCTTTTTCTGCTTTAGACAATCTTATATAATACGATTGAAAGACCAGTAAAAGTCCAAAACCAAAAATTAATCGAGTAGTCATGTTTCTATTTTTTTTGTGCAAAAAACAAGGTGTAAATAATTACAACAACTGAGAACAGTGGTTCAAAACATGGGTAATAAAACTAAAATGATTGAAATCAAATTATAACTTGAATCAGAGTGACCAAAGTTGAAGTTGAAAAACATGAGGAAACGCTCAAAATTTTCTTGAATCATATGAAGTAAGCAGGATCTTTAAAAAATCAAACCGATACCGAATAAGGTATACTTACATTTTTTTTTTAATTGAACAGTTGACTCAAATCGGTAAAATTTCACTATGCGAAAATAAACTCAAGTCAAGATTTTGTTCTACTGATATGACAGCTATATTTTCACTTTTTAAAGAAATTTATATTAAAATAATTTTTGATAGATAACCGCTCCCAAGAGTGAACTAGTAAACTTAAAATATTATTAAATATATTAACTTTAAATACTCAACTTATAAACGATTTAATTTATGAATGTGAATGGGTACTTAATCTATAAATTGAAGTTTGCACGAAATTTTCAGTACATGTTGAAATAATTAATAATAGCAGAGACTAAAATAAATAATAATTTAATGTATAAAAATGTTGCGTAGTGGAATTTTTAGGAAAGAAAGCGATGCAATTATAAATAAAACGCTCATCTATAATTACAGGGTGATTTGCATAAGATGCTACAGTAAGCTTGAGCGTGTAGGTTAAGTTGAACCAATTTTAACATAAAATTGTCCGCCTTTTGTACGGGGGAAATAGATTCTGCACCCCGCACTTTTAAAATAAATGTATTAATAATTATTTTTATCAAAAAAAAAAAAACAAAACCTACTTCCTTGGATCAAAACTGGGTTTTATGGTTTTCCTCATACATTCCAAAGCAATAACTGGACGAAATTGAAATGGGACCACACTGCAGTCACCAGCTTTCCAATACAAAAGAATTATCAAAATTTGGTTCACTCAGTCCAAAGTTATGAGGTTCCAAATACATATAAAAAAAAACGTGCGATTCACTCGTGGTAGAAGTGAAACCTTAAAAATCTTGCAAAAAAAAAAAAAAAATCGAAAAAATATAACCTACAATAAATTTTATACCATCTGAAAGCTTATTGTTTCAGCTCAAAATATTTATATCGACCATGTCTATACAACATCTACAAAAAGAGCTAGAAATTTTTTACCCAATTAGTTTTCATAAAAATAGCAAAACAATCAATCTCTTTTCTCTTCTAAAGCCATTAAATCCATTTTTTAAAAGACAACCTATAATAAATTTTATATCATTATTATTTCACCTTTTATATGACGATTTAATCATATTTCTACCATGCCTACAGAAAAAGTAAGAATTTTTTAAAGCCGACCATGTCGAAATTTCAAACTGAGATTACGGTACTTCCTACACTGGTGGCTGGTCATCGGCAATAGATCTCACAGGTGTTTTGAGGTATTTTTCAATTTTTTCATTTTAAGATTGTGTAACTTGTAGAGCACGTACTGTTATGTGTGATATATCAAATAAAAGGTTATGCTATTAGCATGCGTATTAAAGTTAAATCAAATTTGTATGTGCACTAGATCAAAAGATATAACGTGTGTAACAAAAGAACATCTTTTTACCGTTATATGAAATTAATTGAAATTTTGAACAATTATAATTTATTTAATTACCTATCTACAGTACAAATTTCATTTATCTATCTATTAAAACAAAAAAGTTATAAAAAGTTGAATGTTAGTGTCGCGTTTTCGTTTCATCTTGTTTCAAATCACTACGATACTAAAGAAGTTTTCACTTCAAAAAAAAAACACACGAAAAGAATTTGTCCTCCTTTTTCGAAGTCAGTAAAAATAGAAAAAAATATCAAAGCGAAACGGGTTGGAGTTGAAATCTCAAAAATCCAAATACCGAAAATCCAAAATCCTGAAAACCTAGAATCCCGAAAATTCAGAATCTCGAAATCACAAAATCCCGAATACTCATAATCCCCAATATACAAAATCCCTAAACCCCCAAAATCTCCCGAAAATGTATATAAAATTAACAAATCACCCTGTAATTTATTAAAAAAAAAATGTATCTGCACTTCAAAAGTAGTAATAACATGTATACAAAATTAATATAGAAAGTTGATAATCTTTTTAAGAAATATTGTTACATATTAACTTTTAAGTTTTTTGAACTTTCGGTAAAGTTGATGTAGAAATTTAAAAGTTTTCCATAAATTGCACATACAAACGGAAAATTTTGTTTCGAATTTTATGAATGCAGGATGTATAATATACTCTTATTGGTTCATATAACTTTCATAGGGAAACATTTTGTTATTATTTTTAAATTCTGTTTTTTTTTTTTTATATTTTTATTATTTCGAAAACACAACAAATCAATCATACCTAACAAAAACACGCACATAAAAAAAAAAAAAAAAAAAACAATCTAAGCCGGCAAAAGTTCAACACACAACTAAACTTTTTTGTTCAGTTCAATTTCATTATCAAAACAACAGTAATTCAAAAGAAAATTCTCCAGATAAGAGTGATTCATAAAAATAAAAACATAAGATTAGAACATGAGTTTAAAATAATGTGAGCTTAAGAATCTCATTTTAATCACAAATGCACAATTTCTCACAGTTAATATAGTTTTCAAAGCTTGCCAACTATAGAATTTGAGTAAGTGGCTTTTTTTTTAAATTACCTACTCGTATTTTTATCAAAAATTTAAAGGTCACATACACAATAATTGATAAGAAAATTCAAAAACGTCTAAGAAAATCGGGCAACCAGTTCAGATAGGTAACTCCACGGTTGGTTGAGAATGATTTGTGACTTGCGGGTTAGTAAAATTTGAAATTTCCTAGTAGAACGTTATTTGTTAAATAAAAAAAAAAAAAACAAAATTCAAATTCTGGAATCAAATACCTACATATAAAGAGTGTAGGGAACACAATATGCACCATTGGCATAATTAATTAGCTAGGTTTCTTTTTAAGTTATCATACATACAAACATCTAGCCAATTGAGCTCAGGTTGCTTTGCTTCACTCTCTGTTAATGGCAGATTAAATGTGACTATTTCAGATGTTTTTAATCTGAGTTTAATCATTAAATAGCTTTACCTGTCCCCACGTGGGGCATTTCCAGAGTAAAGTTGAAATTTCTCAAAAACGGCTCCAATGATTTTGTTAGAAAAATTCAAATGTAAGTTTAAGACAAAGTCTATCTTTTAATGAAAAAAACTTTTTTTTTGTTTTTTTCTTAAAATTTTGGATAAGTTGTTAAATAGTGATTTCTACAAAATTGCATACCTACCAATTTTATTTTTAAACTTTCAAAAACACATTTTTGGATTTTAAAAAAATTTTCCAAATTTTTTTTGGAAAAATGGTTTTTTTGAAAATGGGTCAGTGAAATATTTTGTTCTTAAGTGTAAATTAATTTATTTCTTCAAAATGGCATACTAACTTTTTTTTTGAAAAATTTTAGAAAATTTGTATACTACATAATATACAGGGTGTCCGGCAGAAAATGGATAAACCTAAAATGACTGATAGGTGCACTTTTGACTGTTCTGAAACCGAATAGAAAAAGTTTCTATCGCAACCAGTTTAGAAAATATTAGCTTTTTTTCGTTCAGTGTACTTTAAATTTCATCATCTTACTTTTTCTTTAACCACAACCACGAATGAATGAATTTTATAAATTTCTTATTTTTATAATTTTCTACAATAATTGGCTCACACTTAAAAGTTTTTAGAACTGTTGAATCTTTTCTTTAAAAAAATTTTTGAAATTTGTTTTTCGATGCAAAATGTGAAAAAAAAAAATTTCATGAAAATTTTCCAACACCTGTGGTATAAAAAAATCCATAGGAACGTAGGTGGCCAACTTTTTTTAAAAATATGCGCGTCCAAATTGGATTTCAAAAGGGTAAAAGTTTTTATCAAATCTAGAGTTACTAGGAAGTTATTGGTACCAAAGTGCAAAAAAAGTCTATTAATTTAATAAATTATTTTAACTGTAAAATCTTAAATTTTTCACATTGCTGCCACAAATGCATGGATTCCATCATTTTTTTTAATCAGTCATATTTTACAATAATTCTTTTTACACATAGCTATTAAAAAAGCGTTATAACCGTTGAACAATGGCTATACAAAAAACAATTTAACTTTTTTTTTTAATGCAAAGTAGAAAAAAATATTTGTTTGCTAAATTGCTAATAACCAGTTTAAAAGATAAAATAAGAAGTGGCTCACAATATTAACTTTTAATTAAATTGCATCTAACAAATATTGGATGTTTTTCGTAGCCCAATAAGATTGGAAATTGAACACAAATTCGAAAACATTGCAACATTTTTGATGAGGTTGCATTGGACCAACGGGACCGAAAATCTCAATTTTTCTTTAAAACGAGATCATTAAGAAGTCAAAACTCAAAACAAGCTGTCCCGATGCACAATTGTATGCCCATGCTTAAACTGAGCAAACAAATATTTTTTTTTTCTACTTTGCATTAAAAAAAAAATCAAATTATTTTTTTTTATAGCCATTGCTCAGCGGTTATAAAGCTTTTTTAATAGCTATGTGTAAGAAGAATTATTGTAAAATATGACTGATTAAAAAAACTGATGGAATCCATGCATTTGTGGCAGCAATGTGAAAAATTTAAGATTTTACAGTTAAAATAATTTATTAAATTAATAGGCTTTTTTTGCACTTTGATACCAATAACTTCCTAGTAACTCTAGATTTGATAAAAACTTTTACCATTTTGAAATCCAATTTGGATGCGCATATTTTTAAAAAAGTTGGCCACCTACGTTCCTATGGATTTTTTTTATACCACAGGTGTTGGAAAATTTTTTGATGAAAATTTTTTTGTCACATTTTGCATCGAAAAACAAATTTAAAAATTTTTTAAAGAAAAGATTCAACAGTTCTAAAAACTTTTAACATCTTATGTAGTGAGCCAATTATTGTAGAAAATTATAAAAATAAGAAATTTATAAAATTCATTCATTCGTGGTTGTGGTTAAAGAAAAAGTAAGATGATGAAATTTAAAGTACACTGAACGAAAAAAAGCTAATATTTTCTAAACTTCACTTTTCAAAAGTGCACCTATCAGCCATTTCAGGATTATCCATTTTCTATCGGACACCCTGTATATACTTGTATATATAAAAAAATTCCTTCCTCATACAAGAAATCGGGTGGCATACTTCTTAAAAACCGTGTTTTATAAATTATAAAATAAGATTTAATGTATTTTTTTACATTATCAGAAATAGGTATTATCTAATACAATAAAATTATAATTTAAATTTTTATCAAAAGTAGAGATGATTTAAATATTATAAGCATGTTCATTTCCATCTGCTATTTTTATTCAAGGTAGAAACGTATCTATTTTTTACGTTAAGAAAAATATTTCAATATGTGCCTTGTGGCCTTACTGCAAGGTAAACAATTTTCTCGGGCATGTCTGTCGGACTTATCCAAAATGGTAGCATTTTGTTTTAATCTTCTGGTTCATTTATAGTTGACATTAGCATTTGGTTATAAGTTATTGCACAATGTATATTAGTTAGTTATTTATAATTCAATATGACTAAAATAAAAGAATAACTAAAAATGATATGCAGAGAAGTTTTTTTTTAAACATTTTATTAATCAAACAGATAACAATTAAGGCTACATTTTTTTACTTGATACAAACATTTACTTTTTCTTAAATAAAAATCTTAATAAGACAATTTTCTTGTGTAAGACCTCAGTTACAAAGCCAATCATACTTAAACCAATTCCAATCAACCAAATAATAAAAACATTCTCAAAAAATTCCAAACTCAAAGGGTTAATAACAGTTGACTTGTCAACTAACATTCTCGAATACTTCATTGTGATAGCCATTCCAAATGATTGATCTTTCCACGCCACATCCAGTCCACCTTCTTTAACTCTCAATATAAAATCATCCAAATGTGGCTTTAAATGCGAATCACTCTGCAATGGAAACATAGTAAAATGTCTACCATAGCAAATTTTCGAAAAACGAAATAATGGTTTCTTCAACTTGCTTTGTTGCTTATCCAAATGAATCCAATCACTTTCGGAAATAGAGTAAGCAAAATTGTTATTAAAACTATTTCTATGAGTTACCACATCATAGTACGGCATAGGATAGAGCAGCTGAAAGAATTTCTCATCGTAATTTGCTTGCAATCGAATGGCTGATGTTTCATAATCGATTATCATTATTCGAAGGTTTTCATTTATAAGATCTTCAACGGTATCAATTGTGTTCCGAAAAACTAGAGTGGTGCAAAATCGTGCCAAAAAACTTGTATAGAATGAATAAAGAATGAATCCTAAGCAAAACACAAAGGCGTACAATACACACTTCAGAGCCGAGGGCACTGGTATCCGCTTTACTTGGTTCGAACTGTACATCATTATGGACAAGCTTTTCAGAAGGTTTTTGCCAAGACAACCCGTAGTAGTTGGTGGATCGATAAATCGCAGAACAAAAGCAATAAAAACTACACCTAATCCAATAGCAAGCCAAGTTGTCCCATCGAAGGCTTTAAAAACAAGTTTCTTTTTCGGTAATTCATTCCGAAATGGTACCATAATACACCAACGTTCAAAGTCAACGGGATAACTTCTTCCAGATTGTAACAAATAGTGCATCGAAAATGAGTGAACACTAAGCTCCAAGTTATTAAAACTGATGATGCGAAAAATTTTCTCCAGATCCATGTTCGGTAGGAATATGGGAATAAGATTGATGTTCATGTGTTTCGCAAATTCTCCAATGATACTAGCATCGTTTCCAACAAGAAAATTCCTTCCATGTTTTTTGAATATAAAAGTCTTTGGAATATCTTCCAAAAATGGTGTTTCTATTCGATATTTCTTCATGTCCTTGGTAATTTCAGGAAATAATTTTCCAACATTCTTGAAATTTGTTTTATCTACCCACTGTGTAATAGGATAAGGATCAAATGACCAAATTCGAAGCTGATGCATTTCCAAGTCTTCGAAGATGATTACAACATTTTTAAATTTTGCATTCCATAGCCATTTCTTCAAGTTATTCAAATATGAAAGAAGAACTAATTTTCTAAGGACTATTAGAACTTTTGAATGATGCATTCCACGAAGCCTTATTTCAACAATGTTTTGAAAAGCTGGCAATAGCCGATCTCCATTGAAAATTACTAGACTTCTATCATCGTTTACAATTAATTTCAATCTTTCAAGTTCTAATATGTTGAAATTTACTTGAGGTAATTGATTAGATTTCAGAAGTGGTTCAGAAAGATCATCTTGATTTTTAGAATCCAAGCAGTCTTCGGTGAAAATTATTAAAGTTTCAATTTTATAAACATTACAAAGGCTATTAATAGTTTTAATAATAAAACTATTATTTATTTTTGAGGTTGAGAAAGGCAGAATTATCAAAACTAATAGTAACCAATGCATACTGCAGACCAATTATAGCAGACGAACTGAAAGTATTCGCTGACCTGTCCAACGAAAGCACTTCAATTTGAATAATAAAAATGTTGACAAAAACACTAAGTGCACCATTATGGGTTTTATATTGTCTGAAATGATAAACAATTCTTTAACTATCATTTAGTAAATTAAGCTTATGAAAATTTTCATGACCATTACCAAACTCATTTGTTTTTCATTAGCATTTCAGGCTTTCATCTTTTAATGGTGTTTTATATGGTGGATATTGAAAAAGTTGTAACAACTGTTTTACTTAGTTTTGGTAGAGCTATTTTCTTACAAATAAGTTCAAATTAAATTAATTTGAGGTAACAATTAATAATTTCAAAAACTATTCTACCGTTGAATCCTATATGACCAAATACTGCGTAATAAGTTTATAATTTTCTGTATGCAATGTATGCGTGAAGAAATAAGCGATTTTGAGGTGTAAAAAAAAATTCGTCCGAATTCAAAATTTTACTGAGATTTTCACTGAATTTTCTTGTATACTTTTCTTGTGATTTTCTTCAACCTTGGGAGTTAAGTGATTTTGGTGATTCCCTAAATCGAAAATTGAATTTTTTTTAAAGACCCAAATAAACGGTACTTCCCATATGATCAAAATGGAAACTACTCGAACAAATTTTCATTAAAAACAAAAAAAAATACGTGTAATGTTGCAAATAAGGTCGTACTTTTGAAATAATCAAAAATTTTTGTACCGTTAACGGTATTTGCTTTAGAGCCGTTTTCTTGATTTCTATCTTTCTCCTAAATGACACCAACGATTTCAATCAAAATTTGTTATGAAAAGATTTAAGCAAAGTTAATGTTAAAATTTAAAAAAAAAATTAAAAAAAAAAAATCATTTTTATTTTTTTTTTAAGCTCAACTTTTTTTTTCAAAAATCAATTTTTTGAAAACGGATCAATGCATTTTATTAAAACTTCGTTTTATATGTCGATTGTTACGGTCTTTTAAATGGCATATAATTTTTTTTTTGGTGAACAATGTTTGAATTTTTTTATAAAAAAAAATATTAAAATAAAAACGGCTCTAAAGATTTTCAAAAATGTTTTTCTAAAAATTCTTTCCTATACAAAAATTTAAATGGCGTATTTGTTTGAAGGTCAAAACCATTTAAAGGGATGATTTTGTAACTTTAAACCAAATTTTATATTAATTTCTAGTATTTTTTATTTTTAAGTTTCTTTAAAAAATTCTTTATTTTATTAAAATCTTTATTTACGCACGTACTAAAGCAACTTTTGAGCTTTAGTACGTGCGACTCAGTCGTGTATTTTATTTTAATTAACGAATCACCTCATATTAACACACATTTTTTTTTAAGTGGACGTATAAGATTACGTTTAATTCAGCAGTCTAAAATACTTTAAAATAATGTGTAGGTAATATTGCCATATTACATGAAAATAAAATTTTCTGGCTTGATTAATGTCTTCTCATCCCCCGCTTTTTCAAAAAAAGAGCACGTATACCGACATACACTGTGTCGTATACAGTGTATGTCGACAGTCGACTATATGTAAATAATGTGAATTACAACTTTGTGCCAACACACCCAAATCCATATTAAATATGTAACACTTACACTTCTTAAAAGATGAACAACATCTTCAAAATAATAAACAAATTCAAAACAAAAATCAAATACCGACAAACAAAATATATGCAGATAGAATTTTTTACTATAGTTTTGGTTACTTCTTGTTTTTAATCCTTTAAAAGGATTTTTTTTAACAAATTCCTAAGGACCCAAGTTGTCTTGCTTAGAATTGAAATTTAATACTCGTCTTCATTTATTTTTACTATAGCTTACTTCTTTCTATTTGTCAAAATATGTTGTCACTTTTGGGTTTTATTGAATCTTCAAGATTTTCTGTGTTGATTGAGCTTTTTTATTGGCACCTTTAAAAAAATTAATGATCCCAGTAAAAAACCTTCTCTCATCAGCGAAACTTATTCAGAACGTTTTCGACAAAAATGCTCATAGTGACCGGAATAGTGACGGGGAATGTGTTTCTTTTGCTGGAATTAGATTTTTTTCCATGAAAGCTTCCTTAAGGGTATGTTTCAGGGCCAAAAAATGATTAAGACTTTGCGCGAAGCTCTGTAGAATCCACATTTTTGAATATATTTTATTGAAATAAACGATTTTGAATTAAGAATATATTTGGTGACATATATTAGTGGCTTAAAAAAAAAATAAAAATTTTTCAAAATCATTAAAAACTATGAAAAATCGTCAAATTTAGATGTGTGTTTTTAAGAACCGCTGGGAAATTCATCAAATGTTATTTTTTTATTTGTGAATATTTTTTTTTTACATAACAAAAAATACCTTCAAGTCTTCACTGAATCGTTTTTTTGAAATTTGGTATAATTTGTCTGAAAAAAAATATTGCCAAACCCCGAAAAAAAGGGCAAATTTCCAAAAAAACATCAATGCTAGATTTCGCATAACTTTTAAAGTTCAAAAGTTATAGAAACAAAATAAACTGTTTTTTAAAGCCTGAAAATGTATTAACATTACTGTATTTTTTTTTTTTTTATAAAAAAAATATGAGTTTTTGGAACAAAAAATCTGAGAAAATTCTAGGTTTGGTGTCTTTTTTTTTTGTTTTGCCTGGCGGGGTAATCCATAAATAATTTTTTTTAAATTTTTTTATTATTTTAATATGATAAAATATATTTCAGAGCTGGGATCTGTTGATTTTTTTTTTAATTTTTTGGACCTAACATACTTATAAACGCAGTTGAATATGTCAATATGTATAATGTCGTTGTGAAAGAAGCGAAACCTTGACAATATCAATTTATTTTTTTTATTTTTTTTTTGTTATTTTGTCAATAAAAAATATTTTTTCATGCATGGTATATTTAATTTTAATTTTTAAAATTGTGTCTATTTTGCGTTTTTCACCTAAAAAAATTCTTTGCTCACGCACACAAATAACTTTAGTTCAACAAAATTCCACTGCCAAATCAGCGCTAAAACATTCTCTTTTCGCTGCATTCTCTTTTTTTTTTAATAAATCCGCTCTCATTTTTTCTCACTTCTTTGTTTGACTCTCGTCTCGTCTGTTTTTTTTGTCTTATTTTTTATTTGTCTCATTTTTTTTCAATGCTAGACTTTGTGGAAGGTCAGATTTTTTTTTGTTGCAAGATATTTGCTTGATTTTTGTTTATGGGTGACAGTAATTGTATATTTTTCGTTTTTGTTTTCAGAGAAGTAAGTTAGGTATGTACTGTTTTTTTTTTTTTGTGCATGGTCATGATTGCAATATTTTTTTTATCGTTGATGAACGAATATTACTTTTATTGAACATTGAAACTTTTCATTATATCATGTTTTCTTTATTTACTTAAAAATATAGTTGACAACCATATAACCCCAATATTTTCAATTTTCTTATAAAACATAATTAGAAGAGATCTCAAAATTGTGAAAAGTGAAAAAGAAAATACATGAAATAACGTATTTAGAGGTCTTAAAGTGTGTTTTACTAAATTGGTATTTCTTGGACTTTGTTTTCAAATTTTTTGATTTTTTTGTAAAGAATATGAATCTATGAATCCTAAATATTTAATCTAACACCTTTTTGACATGAATTAAGCCCAATTTCTAGCTTATATACTGTTTTGAAAATGAAAATTCTATTTTAAAGCTCATTCTTCCCGCCATTTTGAATAAACAAAAGTTGGCAGCCTTTTTGTATTCTCCATACTATTATCATTCAGTGTACCAAATTTCATGAGTTTTCGCCCAGAAATGGCCGTGCAAATGAATTTTGACGCCAAAAACGAAGAATGGCACCACTGTGCGGCGGCGCGTCGGCGTGCGCCGGCCATTAGCATACCTACGTAGATATTGTTGTTAAAAATTTGTAAACACTTTTGGGTAGGATACAATCTATCTACTTCTATTTCTTTCAGAGTCAAGATACTTGTAAATAAAATCTATCTTGAACATTGGTTGGGTTGAAGAGTAGGTATTTTAAAGGACATTTAGAATTTACTAAATCATAAGATCAAATGGTGAGCGAAATTCTGCAATAATTAATTCTGCAAAATTAAAGTATATATTTTTCTAATGGTTTTTTGTGCGTTGATCTTGAATCCGAATTCAGAAAAATTCTATCACATCACGTTTTTGACATATAAACATGCCAAAACATCACAAAAATAGTGTTTTGGACGTTCAAAATTCAATATCTCATAAACTTTGCACATTCGTCAAAAATCCAAAAATTTGCTTTTTGCTCAAGAAACATTTTAAGTAGATATAACACATAACAAAATAATTTTTTACCAAGTTTGGTTAAAATCTAACTATTTTTGTAAAAGATAAAAATAAAAAATTGTATTTTGCATTTTTTTGAGGTTTTATAAAAAAAATGGTTTTTGTAAAAGTTGTAGACATTTATACCTACTGTCTACAATTTTTGCGTTTAACTTTTTTCGATATTAGGTCTACTTTTGACAAAAATCTTAAAAAACCACGATTTTTGACACCCACCCCACTTTTTCGCCCACCCACCACCCCCTTTCCCCCAATTTGTTGGTGTGCAATTTATTTTTCCCCTTTCATATACTTACCATTTATTCTAAATTTTCTCACCACCCATATGCTGCTAATAATTTTTTTTATTTTCAAAAACTATTGGCACTGGTCTAACACAACTGGCAGTCTTGTAAAAAGAAGTGCCACAAAAATATCGGACACAGATTTGAAATTGAAAACAATAAAAAAGAAAGCCATAAATGACCAGTACATACCTAGTCGGTGCGACGTTTTTCCTCGCTTTGTCCTCATACCCACAGTAATTCATAACAACAACTAATAGATACCTGCCTAAATATATACCTACCTAAATATATACCTACCATATATTTACAGTGACGAGCAAAAGTGGTCAAATGTTTTGCCTTTTTTGAAAAAGTTGTTTAAAACTTAATGTTCTTTACATAAATTAAATCGTTTTTATTTTATTATTTTTCTATATTATGCCACCATTCATTTTCCTGATTAAAATTTAAAAAAATGCTTCATTGTCCAAAAATGGAGAGTATCATATTGGTATTTGGACTTGACCAATTCTGCTCGTTTTGGAAAAAGGCTTTTGTTTCAATATATTGAGTGTACTAGAATAATTTTTAACCACTTTTAACAATGCCGCGAGATAGGATCTATCAATCTGTGAAGAAATAATTTTAAAATGCGGTCGTATTTCAGCTTAATGGAAAGCTCAAAGCTCATCACTATTAGGCTTGCGTTCTTTTACTGCCCTTACAATTTCTTCAAAATTTTCAACAGATTTTCAGCCAAAATGGGTCAGGGCCTTGTGCTGGCTACGCAACTGTCTTAAATTTCTGATTTCCGAAGCAATATTTGACAATTTTAAAGGTTTTCGTGGGGTCTTCATGTAGTTGAAAAATTATATCACACGACACGGAGTCTTCTTTTGCCAAAAAAAACTTGTTAAATTGTACCGTTTTATATCAAGATAGATTCTCCTCCTCATCATATCTTCAAATTTTATCAAAGGTCGGGAACTCCCCCTAAAAACTCAAACAGAACATCACCAAACCTTTTTTTAAGTCAAAAATCGTTAGGTTAGATGAATTTTTACTAAAACTTTTACTAAAACTTTAACTATAACCACAAAAAAGAATCAATAACCAATGGGAAAAGTAGATTGAATTGACGAGAACTCAGAAGAAATAGAATGCAAATCTAGTTACTATCCAAAACTGGAAAAAACATTTCAGCAGTATCAAGTTTATAGAACGGACATAAATTATTATGGACTCAAGAATATTTTCCGGTGTTATCTGTGGATTGCTAGCTAATTTTGAAAAAATAATGAACAAGCGAACCTATCCTGATATAAAACGAAACAATTTACCAAGTTTTTTGGCAAAAGAAGACTCCGTGTTGTCTGATATAATTTTTCAACTAGATGAAGACCCCACCAAAACCTTTAAAATTGTCAAATATTGCTTCAGAAATAAAAAATTTTAGACAGTTTCGTAGTCAGCATAAGACCCCGACATAATCTGGCTGAAAATCTGTTGAAATTTTTGAAGAAATTGTAAGCGCAGTAAAAAAACACAAGTCTAAAAGCGATGAGCTTTGAGCTTTCCATTAAGCTGAAATACGACCGCATTTTAAAATTATTTCTTCACAGATTGATAGATCCTATCTCGCGGCATTGTTAAAAGTGGTTAAAAGTGGTAAAAATTAATTCTAGTACACTCAATATATTGAAACAAAAGCCTTTTTCCAAAACGAGCAGAATTGGTCAAGTCCAAATACCAATATGATACTCTCCATTTTTGAACAATGAAGAATTTTTTAAAATTTTAATCAGGAAAACAAATGCTGGCATAATATAGAAAAATAATAAAATAAAAACGATTTAATTCATGTAAAGAACACTAAGTTTTAAACAACTTTCTCAAAAAAGGCAAAACATTTGACCACTTTTGCTCGTCACTGTATGTAGCGCTCTTACAACCCTTTCAAAAAATTATTACTTTTAGTAGGTAGCTATTGTAGAGATGAGCTAAGTCGTGATTTTTCAATCACAGGTATACCTGTGACTGTGATTTTTAATTCACGGTGATTCTAACCTGTGATTTTTAACCGTGATTTCAATTTTTTTTTATGAAAATCCCAAAAAAAAACGTAGCATTTTTAACGTTTTTATTTTCGTACGATACTTACGTAGGAAGTACTATTGAAGCTCAAATACGAGTATATTTGAAACAATGGAGCTGATTTTACAAGGAAAACTGGTTTAAGCAAACAGATCCGCGATTTACCAAAGCCATTAGTGATTATACTGGGGAAAACATTATTTTGTCTAGGCGACTCTTGATTTTACGGAAGAAATTTATTATTTCACGGGAAAAGTAACTTTTAAACCCCTTATTCTAATCAGGGCAACCTGCGATTTCACAGCAAATATTCGGGTGCAAACCGTGATTCTTCTGGAGCCATACGTTATTGTAAGGGGTTAACAAAACAATTATTTTACCGAACGTGCGTGAATTTCGGTAAAAACAATTCACGTTGCAAAAAATTGTTTTATCCAAAATCACAGGTTAAAAGTAATTTTCAATGCATCTGCGTGAATTCCGGCTAAAATAATTCACTTTTACACTGTTGCAAATAGTTGTTTTGGCCAAAATAAAAGTCATTTTCAATGCATTTTCGAACTCTGCTTAAAATAATTCACCTATACACTTGACCTGTTGCAAAAGTTGTTTTGGGAAAAATCACAGGTTTGAAATAATTTCAAAGCATTTGTGAAGTGAATTCCTGTCAAACCAATTCACGTTTACAAAAGAACTATTGCAAAAGTTGTTTTGGGAAAAATCACAGGTTAAAAATAATTCCAAAGCATTTGTGAAGTGAATTCCTGTCAAACCAATTCACGTTTACATAAGAACTATTGAAAAGTTGTTTTGGTAAAAATCACAGGTTATAATTTCCAATGAACTTGTGTAAATTCCGATAAAAACAGTTCACGTTTACACAAGAACTGTTGCAAAAGTTATTTTTTCCAATCAAAGGTCAAAAGTAATTTTCAATGCATTTTCGTGAATTCCGCTTTAAATAACTAACGTTTACATAAGAATTGGTGCAAAAATTATTTTGAACAAAATCACGGGTTTAAAAAAATCCTAAACATTTGCGTGAATTCCGGTCAAAACATTCACGTTCACAAAAGAACTATTGCAAAAGTTGTTTTGGGAAAATCACAGGTTAAAAATAATTCCAAAGCATTTGTGAAGTGAATTCACGTTTACACAAGAACAAGAACTGTTTAAAAGTTGTTTTGGGAAAAATCACAGGTTATAATTGCCAATGCACTTGTGTAAATTCCGGTAAAAACAATTCACGTTTACACAGTAACTGTTGCGAAAACGCATTGAAAATGACTTTTGACCTGTAATTTTGGAAAAAATACCTTTTTGCTACAGGTCAAGTGTAAACGTGAATTATTTTCCGCGGAATTCACGAAAACGCATTGAAAATGACTTTTGACCTGTGATTTTGAAAAAAATAACTTTTTGCTACAGGTCAAGTGTAAACGTGAATTATTTTCCGCGGAATTCACGAAAACGTATTAAAAATGACTTTTGACCTGTGATTTTGGAAAAAATACCTTTTTGCTACAGGTCAAGTGTAAACGTGAATTATTTTCCGCGGAATTCACGAAAACGCATTGAAAATGACTTTTGACCTGTGATTTTGAAAAAAATAACTTTTTGCTACAGGTCAAGTGTAAACGTGAATTATTTTCCGCGGAATTCACGAAAACGTATTAAAAATGACTTTTGACCTGTGATTTTGGAAAAAATAACTTTTTGCTACAGGTCAAGTGTAAACGTGAATTATTTTCCGCGGAATTCACGAAAACGCATTGAAAATGACTTTTGACCTGTGACATTTACTTTTGACAAACATTTTTGCCTCACTTCTAGTGTAAAGTGTAAACTTAAAACATAGAGATCTTTTTTATGATTGATCTATGAGATCACGCCATATCCTAAACGAACTTGTCGAAAATGACATTCGGGGTAAATGCTCTATTTGAGCGAAATGCGAACTGTAAAGTGAAAAGTAAATACCCAATTCACGGTTAAGGTAATCACAGTTTATTTGAGAACTGTTCACAGGTAGTGATTGTGATTTGTCAATCACAGGTTAAAAATCACAGGTCATGATTTTTTGCTCATCTCTAAGCTATTGTAGTTATGTCTTATGTGGGTGCCTAGCGCCATGTTCCGCGAAATGACTGAGATGATAAATCTATTATTCCATTGTTCATCATCACCTAAATGATCAAAAAACATTTATTACTTTGCCACCGCATGACGCAGCGCACTGATAGAAAGCACCAACAAATATTTTTCAATATGTAGGCAGGTACCTACCAGCCTACATATTACTTTGTAACACTACTCAGTGTTGCCACAAGCTAAAATGAAAAGTCGCTAGGCCAACCCCTAAAAGTCGCTAGATTGGCTGAAATTCTGGAGACAAAAAGTCGCTAGAAGTCGCTAGAAAAAAATTGTAAAATAAAGCTCAACAAAAATTTATTTTTGAATAACTTTATTTTTTTCAGTCTCATTCAGTCTCATTGTTAATAAGTATTTAGATATATAGATAATTCTTAAATCTTTTGGAATAAAATACTCAGTATTTATTCTGAATCACATACAAAAAGATCACTATCGATTTCTTCACTATACTCAGTTGCAAGAACTTCAACAGCATTATTTTTAAATACATTTGTTTTTAAAACGATTTCTGGCAGTTCATAGGTATGACAGTTTTTGTAAAGTAATTTAAGCTGATTTCGAATAAGAATAATAGAATTTAATGGCGTTTTCGATTGGCTCTCCGGAAGCGTCCGGAATGATTCAGAAGCCTTCTGAAAGTGTTTTATTCGCACAAAACTGACAGACAGAACGCTTCTCAGAAGAGAAATTCTCTTCTCGATTTAAAATCAAAAGCACTAATACATGAAAACTAAAATGTCAACAAAAAAATACTCAATCATTCTTTTTTTGTTGTCATTCAAAAATTTAAATTAAATTAAAATTAAAATTAATAATAACATTTAAATGGGTACCTTAATGCAGTGGAATAATTTTTTATACCATTTTCTTCTCCCGTGTCGTCTTCAGATTTATAATTTTTATAATTTTTTCGTTTGAAAAAAAAAATAATATCAATATTTGACATTTGAAATTTCACAAACACAAAACAAAAAAACAGAATTGAGTGGAAGGGACTTGACCTGTTCCATTCGATTTCAGAATGAGTGAATTCTTAAGTGAAACCAATCGAAAACGACATAAGTTTTTGTTGACAATTTATTTCTGGTTTTATTTTTCACAAGGTTTTGACCAGTGCTGTTATATAATAAAAATAGTATTTACGTTTCACAACTCAGAAATGCTTGGCTTCAAAAGTCGGTAGAAAAGTCGCTAAAAATCGACAAATGTCTATCGGCAAATGTCTATTGACAAATGTCTATCGACAAATGTCTATCGACAAATGTCTATCGACAAATGTCTATCGACAAATGTCTATCGACAAATGTCTATCGACAAATGTCTATCGACAAATGTCTATCGACAAATGTCTATCGACAAATGTCTATCGACAAATGTCTATCGACAAATGTCTATCGACAAATGTCTATCGACAAATGTCTATCGACAAATGTCTATCGACAAATGTCTATCGACAAATGTCTATCGACAAATGTCTATCGACAAATGTCTATCGACAAATGTCTATCGACAAATGTCTATCGACAAATGTCTATCGACAAATGTCTATCGACAAATGTCTATCGACAAATGTCTCACGACAAATGTCTCATAACAAATGTCTCACGACAAATGTCTATCGAAAAATGTCTATCCACAAATATCTATCGACAAATGTTTATCGACAAATGTCTATCGACAAATGTCTATCGACAAATGTCTATCGACAAATGTCTATCGACAAATGTCTATCCACAAATGTCTATCGACAAATGTCTATCGACAAATGTCTATCGACAAATGTCTATCCACAAATGTCTATCCACAAATGTCTATCCACAAATGTCTATCGACAAATGTCTATCGACAAATGTCTATCGACAAATGTCTATCGACAAATGTCTATCGACAAATGTCTATCGACAAATGTCTATCGACAAATGTCTATTGACAAATGTCTATCGACAAATGTCTATCGACAAATGTCTATCGTTAAATGTCTATCGACAAATGTCTATCGACAAATGTCTATCCACAAATGTCTATCCACAAATGTCTATCCACAAATGTCTATCCAAAAATGTCTATCCAAAAATGTCTATCCACAAATGTCTATCGACAAATGTCTATCGACAAATGTCTGTCGTTAAATGTCTATCGACAAATGTCTATCCACAAATGTCTATCCACAAATGTCTATCTAAAAATGTCTATCCAAAAATGTCTATCCACAAATGTCTATCCACAAATGTCTATCCACAAATGTCTATCCAAAAATGTCTATCCACAAATGTCTATCCACAAATGTCTATCCACAAATGTCTATCGACAAATGTCTATCGACAAATCGCTGGCCGAGAATTATAAGGTTGTATGTTTTATGGAAACCCCTGCAGACATACAACCCTATAGTTCTCAGTCAGCGAAATGTCTATCCACAAATGTCTATCCACAAATGTCTATCCACAAATGTCTATCCACAAATGTCTATCCACAAATGTCTATCTAAAAATGTCTATCCAAAAATGTCTATCCAAAAATGTCTATCCACAAATGTCTATCCACAAATGTCTATCGACAAAAAATGTCTATCGACAAATGTCTATCAACTAATGTCTATCGACAAATGTCTATCCACAAATGTCTATCCACAAATGTCTATCGACAAATGTCTATCGACAAATGTCTATCGACAAATGTCTATCGACAAATGTCTATCGACAAATGTCTCATGACAAATGTCTATCGACAAAAGTCTATCAACAAATGTCTATCGACAAATGTCTATCGACAAATGTCTATCGATAAATGTCTATCGACAAATGTCTATCGACAAATGTCTATCGACAAATGTCTATCGACAAATGTCTCATGACAAATGTCTCACGACAAATGTCTCATGACAAATGTCTCACGACAAATGTCTCACGACAAAGTCTATCGACAAATGTCTACCCACAAATGTCTATCGACAAATGTCTATCGACAAATGTCTATCCACAAATGTCTCACGACAAATGTGTCATGACAAATGTCTCATGACAAATGTCTCACGACAAATGTCTCACGACAAATGTCTCACGACAAATGTCTATCGACAAATGTCTATCGACCAATGTCTATCGACAAATGTCTATCAACAAATGTCTATCGACAAATGTCTATCGATAAATGTCTATCCACAAATGTCTATCGACAAATGTCTATCGACAAATGTCTATCGACAAATGTCTATCCACAAATGTCTATCGACAAATGTCTATCAACAAATGTCTAACGACAAATGTCTCATGACAAATGTCTCACGACAAATGTCTCACGACAAATGTCTATCGACAAATGTCTATCCACAAATGTCTATCGACAAATGTCTATCGACAAATGTCTATCGTTAAATGTCTATCGACAAATGTCTATCGACAAATGTCTATCGACAAATGTCTATCCACAAATGTCTATCCACAAATGTCTATCCAAAAATGTCTATCCAAAAATGTCTATCCACAAATGTCTATCGACAAATGTCTATCGACAAATGTCTGTCGTTAAATGTCTATCGACAAATGTCTATCCACAAATGTCTATCCACAAATGTCTATCTAAAAATGTCTATCCAAAAATGTCTATCCACAAATGTCTATCCACAAATGTCTATCCACAAATGTCTATCTAAAAATGTCTATCCAAAAATGTCTATCCACAAATGTCTATCCACAAATGTCTATCCACAAATGTCTATCGACAAATGTCTATCGACAAATGTCTATCGACAAATGTCTATCCACAAATGTCTATCCACAAATGTCTATCCACAAATGTCTATCTAAAAATGTCTATCCAAAAATGTCTATCCAAAAATGTCTATCCAAAAATGTCTATCCACAAATGTCTATCCACAAATGTCTATCGACAAAAAATGTCTATCGACAAATGTCTATCAACTAATGTCTATCGACAAATGTCAATCAACAAATGTCTATCCACAAATGTCTATCGACAAATGTCTATCGACAAATGTCTATCGACAAATGTCTCATGACAAATGTCTATCCACAAATGTCTATCCACAAATGTCTCACGACAAATGTCTCATGACAAATATCTCACGACAAATGTCTATTGACAAATGTCTATCGACAAATGTCTATCCACAAATGTCTATCCAAAAATGTCTATCCACAAATGTCTATCGACAAATGTCTATCGACAAATGTCTATCGACAAATGTCTATCCACAAATGTCTATCGACAAATGTCTATCCACAAATGTCTCTCGACAAATGTCTCATGACAAATGTCTCACGACAAATGTCTCACGACAAATGTCTATCCACAAATGTCTATCGACAAATGTCTATCGACAAATGTCTATCGACAAATGTCTATCGACAAATGTCTATCGACAAATGTCTATCGACAAATGTCTATCGACAAATGTCTATCGACAAATGTCTATCCACAAATGTCTATCGACAAATGTCTATCCACAAATGTCTATCGACAAATGTCTATCGACAAATGTCTATCCACAAATGTCTATCGACAAATGTCTATCGACAAATGTCTATCGACAAATGTCTATCGACAAATGTCTATCCACAAATGTCTATCGACAAATATCTATCGACAAATGTCTATCCACAAATGTCTCACGACAAATGTCTCATGACAAATGTCTCACCACAAATGTCTATCGACAAATGTCTATCGACAAATGTCTATCGACAAATGTCTATCCACAAATGTCTATCGACAAATGTCTATCGACAAATGTCTATCGACAAATGTCTATCGACAAATGTCTATCCACAAATGTCTATCGACAAATGTCTATCGACAAATGTCTATCGACAAATGTCTATCGACAAATGTCTATCGACAAATGTCTATCGACCAATGTCTATCCACAAATGTCTATCGACAAATGTCTATCCACAAATGTCTATCCACAAATGTCTATCGACAAATGTCTATCGACAAATGTCTATCCACAAATGTCTCCCGACAAATGTCTCATGACAAATGTCTCACGACAAATGTCTCACGACAAATGTCTATCGACAAATGTCTATCGACAAATGTCTATCGACAAATGTCTATCGACAAATGTCTATCCACAAATGTCTATCGACAAATGTCTCATGACAAATGTCTATCGACAAATGTCTCATGACAAATGTCTCACGACAAATGTCTCACGAAAAATGTCTCACGACAAATGTCTCACGACAAATGTCTCACGACAAATGTCTATCGACAAATGTCTATCCACAAATGTCTATCGTTAAATGTCTATCGACAAATGTCTATCCACAAATGTCTATCCAAAAATGTCTATCGTTAAATGTCTATCGACAAATGTCTATCCACAAATGTCTCTCGACAAATGTCTCATGACAAATGTCTCACGACAAATGTCTCACGACAAATGTCTATCCACAAATGTCTATCCACAAATGTCTATCGACAAATGTCTATCGACAAATGTCTATCGACAAATGTCTATCGACAAATGTCTATCGACAAATGTCTATCCACAAATGTCTATCGACAAATGTCTATCCACAAATGTCTATCGACAAATGTCTATCGACAAATGTCTATCCACAAATGTCTATCGACAAATGTCTATCGACAAATGTCTATCGACAAATGTCTATCGACAAATGTCTATCCACAAATGTCTATCGACAAATATCTATCGACAAATGTCTATCCACAAATGTCTCACGACAAATGTCTCATGACAAATGTCTCACCACAAATGTCTCACGACAAATGTCTATCGACAAATGTCTATCGACAAATGTCTATCCACAAATGTCTCCCGACAAATGTCTCATGACAAATGTCTCACGACAAATGTCTCACGACAAATGTCTATCGACAAATGACTATCGGATAATGTCTATCGACAAATGTCTATCGACAAATGTCTCATGACAAATGTCTCACGACAAATGTCTCACGACAAATGTCTCACGACAAATGTCTATCGACAAATGTCTATCCACAAATGTCTATCGACAAATGTCTATCGACAAATGTCTATCGACAAATGTCTATCCACAAATGTCTCCCGACAAATGTCTCATGACAAATGTCTCACGACAAATGTCTCACGACAAATGTCTATCGACAAATGTCTATCGACAAATGTCTATCGACAAATGTCTATCGACAAATGTCTATCCACAAATGTCTATCGACAAATGTCTCATGACAAATGTCTATCGACAAATGTCTCATGACAAATGTCTCACGACAAATGTCTCACGACAAATGTCTCACGACAAATGTCTATCGACAAATGTCTATCGTTAAATGTCTATCGACAAATGTCTATCCACAAATGTCTATCCAAAAATGTCTATCGTTAAATGTCTATCGACAAATGTCTATCCACAAATGTCTATCCACAAATGTCTATCGACAAATGTCTATCG
This sequence comes from Episyrphus balteatus, assembly GCF_945859705.1. Taxonomy (NCBI): domain Eukaryota; kingdom Metazoa; phylum Arthropoda; class Insecta; order Diptera; family Syrphidae; genus Episyrphus; species Episyrphus balteatus. Next base: position 38,005,800 of record NC_079137.1, on the reverse strand, counting down.
ACAAATGTCTATCGACAAATGTCTATCCACAAATGTCTATCGACAAATGTCTATTGACAAATGTCTATCGACAAATGTCTATCGTTAAATGTCTATCCACAAATGTCTATCCACAAATGTCTATCCACAAATGTCTATCCAAAAATGTCTATCCAAAAATGTCTATCCACAAATGTCTATCGACAAATGTCTATCGACAAATGTCTGTCGTTAAATGTCTATCGACAAATGTCTATCCACAAATGTCTATCCAAAAATTTCTATCTAAAAATGTCTATCCAAAAATGTCTATCCACAAATGTCTATCCACAAATGTCTATCTAAAAATGTCTATCCAAAAATGTCTATCCACAAATGTCTATCCACAAATGTCTCACGACAAATGTCTATCGACAAATGTCTATCGTTAAATGTCTATCGTTAAATGTCTATCCACAAATGTCTATCCACAAATGTCTATCCAAAAATGTCTATCCAAAAATGTCTATCCACAAATGTCTATATACAAATGTCTATCCACAAATGTCTATCGACAAATGTCTATCGACAAATGTCTATCCACAAATGTCTATCCACAAATGTCTATCCACAAATGTCTATCGACAAATGTCTATTCACATATGTCTATCCACAAATGTCTATCCACAAATGTCTCACGACAAATGTCTATCCACAAATGTCTATCCACAAATGTCTATCGACAAATGTCTATCGACAAATGTCTATCCACAAATGTCTCTCGACAAATGTCTCATGACAAATGTCTCACGACAAATGTCTCATGACAAATGTCTCACCACAAATGTCTCACGACAAATGTCTATCGACAAATGTCTATCGACAAATGTCTATCCACAAATGTCTATCGACAAATGTCTATCCACAAATGTCTATCCACAAATGTCTATCGACAAATGTCTATTGACAAATGTCTATCCACAAATGTCTCCCGACAAATGTCTCATGACAAATGTCTCACGACAAATGTCTCACGACAAATGTCTATCGACAAATGACTATCGGATAATGTCTATCGACAAATGTCTATCGACAAATGTCTCATGACAAATGTCTCACGACAAATGTCTCACGACAAATGTCTCACGACAAATGTCTATCGACAAATGTCTATCCACAAATGTCTATCGACAAATGTCTATCGACAAATGTCTATCGACAAATGTCTATCCACAAATGTCTCCCGACAAATGTCTCATGACAAATGTCTCACGACAAATGTCTCACGACAAATGTCTATCGACAAATGTCTATCGACAAATGTCTATCGACAAATGTCTATCGACAAATGTCTATCCACAAATGTCTATCGACAAATGTCTCATGACAAATGTCTCACGACAAATGTCTCACGACAAATGTCTCACGACAAATGTCTATCGACAAATGTCTATCGTTAAATGTCTATCGACAAATGTCTATCCACAAATGTCTATCCAAAAATGTCTATCGTTAAATGTCTATCGACAAATGTCTATCCACAAATGTCTATCCACAAATGTCTATCGACAAATGTCTATCCACAAATGTCTATCGACAAATGTCTATCCACAAATGTCTATCGACAAATGTCTATTGACAAATGTCTATCGACAAATGTCTATCGTTAAATGTCTATCGACAAATGTCTATCCACAAATGTCTATCCACAAATGTCTATCCACAAATGTCTATCCAAAAATGTCTATCCAAAAATGTCTATCCACAAATGTCTATCGACAAATGTCTATCGACAAATGTCTGTCGTTAAATGTCTATCGACAAATGTCTATCCACAAATGTCTATCCAAAAATTTCTATCTAAAAATGTCTATCCAAAAATGTCTATCCACAAATGTCTATCCACAAATGTCTATCTAAAAATGTCTATCCAAAAATGTCTATCCACAAATGTCTATCCACAAATGTCTCACGACAAATGTCTATCGACAAATGTCTATCGTTAAATGTCTATCGTTAAATGTCTATCCACAAATGTCTATCCACAAATGTCTATCCAAAAATGTCTATCCAAAAATGTCTATCCACAAATGTCTATATACAAATGTCTATCCACAAATGTCTATCGACAAATGTCTATCGACAAATGTCTATCCACAAATGTCTATCCACAAATGTCTATCCACAAATGTCTATCGACAAATGTCTATTCACATATGTCTATCCACAAATGTCTATCCACAAATGTCTATCCACAAATGTCTATCCACAAATGTCTATCCACAAATGTCTATCCACAAATGTCTATCCACAAATGTCTCACGACAAATGTCTCATGATAAATGTCTATCGACAAATGTCTATCCACAAATGTCTATCGACAAATGTCTATCGACAAATGTCTATCCACAAATGTCTATCCACAAATGTCTCACGACAAATGTCTCACGACAAATGTCTATCGACAAATGTCTATCCACAAATGTCTATCGACAAATGTCTATCCACAAATGTCTATCCACAAATGTCTATCGACAAATGTCTATTGACAAATGTCTATCCACAAATGTCTCCCGACAAATGTCTCATGACAAATGTCTCACGACAAATGTCTCACGACAAATGTCTATCGACAAATGACTATCGGATAATGTCTATCGACAAATGTCTATCGACAAATGTCTCATGACAAATGTCTCACGACAAATGTCTCACGACAAATGTCTCACGACAAATGTCTATCGACAAATGTCTATCCACAAATGTCTATCGACAAATGTCTATCGACAAATGTCTATCGACAAATGTCTATCCACAAATGTCTCCCGACAAATGTCTCATGACAAATGTCTCACGACAAATGTCTCACGACAAATGTCTATCGACAAATGTCTATCGACAAATGTCTATCGACAAATGTCTATCGACAAATGTCTATCCACAAATGTCTATCGACAAATGTCTCATGACAAATGTCTCACGACAAATGTCTCACGACAAATGTCTCACGACAAATGTCTATCGACAAATGTCTATCGTTAAATGTCTATCGACAAATGTCTATCCACAAATGTCTATCCAAAAATGTCTATCGTTAAATGTCTATCGACAAATGTCTATCCACAAATGTCTATCCACAAATGTCTATCGACAAATGTCTATCCACAAATGTCTATCGACAAATGTCTATCCACAAATGTCTATCGACAAATGTCTATTGACAAATGTCTATCGACAAATGTCTATCGTTAAATGTCTATCGACAAATGTCTATCCACAAATGTCTATCCACAAATGTCTATCCACAAATGTCTATCCAAAAATGTCTATCCAAAAATGTCTATCCACAAATGTCTATCGACAAATGTCTATCGACAAATGTCTGTCGTTAAATGTCTATCGACAAATGTCTATCCACAAATGTCTATCCAAAAATTTCTATCTAAAAATGTCTATCCAAAAATGTCTATCCACAAATGTCTATCCACAAATGTCTATCTAAAAATGTCTATCCAAAAATGTCTATCCACAAATGTCTATCCACAAATGTCTCACGACAAATGTCTATCGACAAATGTCTATCGTTAAATGTCTATCGTTAAATGTCTATCCACAAATGTCTATCCACAAATGTCTATCCAAAAATGTCTATCCAAAAATGTCTATCCACAAATGTCTATATACAAATGTCTATCCACAAATGTCTATCGACAAATGTCTATCGACAAATGTCTATCCACAAATGTCTATCCACAAATGTCTATCCACAAATGTCTATCGACAAATGTCTATTCACATATGTCTATCCACAAATGTCTATCCACAAATGTCTATCCACAAATGTCTATCCACAAATGTCTATCCACAAATGTCTATCCACAAATGTCTATCCACAAATGTCTCACGACAAATGTCTCATGATAAATGTCTATCGACAAATGTCTATCCACAAATGTCTATCGACAAATGTCTATCGACAAATGTCTATCCACAAATGTCTATCCACAAATGTCTCACGACAAATGTCTCACGACAAATGTCTATCGACAAATGTCTATCCACAAATGTCTATCCACAAATGTCTATCGACAAATGTCTATCCACAAATGTCTATCCACAAATGTCTATCGACAAATGTCTATCGACAAATGTCTATCCACAAATGTCTATCCACAAATGTCTATCCACAAATGTCTATCCACAAATGTCTATCGACAAATGTCTATCCACAAATGTCTATCCACAAATGTCTATCCACAAATGTCTATCCACAAATGTCTATCGACAAATGTCTATCCACAAATGTCTATCCACAAATGTCTATCAACAAATGTCTATCGACAAATGTCTATCCACAAATGTCTATCCACAAATGTCTCACGACAAATGTCTCACGACAAATGTCTATCGACAAATGTCTATCGACAAATGTCTATCCACAAATGTCTATCGACAAATGTCTATCGACAAATGTCTATCGACAAATGTCTATCCACAAATGTCTATCAACAAATGTCTATCGACAAATGTCTATCCACAAATGTCTATCCAGAAATGTCTATCCACAAATGTCTATCCACAAATGTCTATCGACAAATGTCTATCCACAAATGTCTATCCACAAATGTCTATCCACAAATGTCTATCCACAAATGTCTATCCACAAATGTCTATCCACAAATGTCTATCCACAAATGTCTATCGACAAATGTCTATCCACAAATGTCTATCCACAAATGTCTATCCACAAATTTCGATCGACAAATGTCTATCCACAAATGTCTATCCACAAATGTCTCACGACAAATGTCTCACGACAAATGTCTATCGACAAATGTCGGATAGACATGTCTATCCACAAATGTCTATCGACAAATGTCTATCCACAAATGTCTATCCACAAATGTCTATCCACAAATGTCTATCCACAAATGTCTATCCACAAATGTCTATCCACAAATGTCTATCCACAAATGTCTATCCACAAATGTCTATCCACAAATGTCTATCCACAAATGTCTATCGACAAATGTCTATCGACAAATGTCTATCCACAAATGTCTCACGACAAATGTCTCATGACAAATGTCTCACGACCAAATGTCTCACGACAAATGTCTATCCACAAATGTCTATCCACAAATGTCTATCCACAAATGTCTCACGACAAATGTCTCATGATAAATGTCTATCGACAAATGTCTCACGACAAATGTCTATCGACAAATGTCTATCCACAAATGTCTATCCACAAATGTCTATCGACAAATGTCTATCCACAAATGTCTATCCACAAATGTCTATCGACAAATGTCTATCGACAAATGTCTATCCACAAATGTCTATCAACAAATGTCTATCGACAAATGTCTATCCACAAATGTCTATCCACAAATGTCTCACGACAAATGTCTCACGACAAATGTCTATCGACAAATTCTATCCACAAATGTCTATCCACAAATGTCTATCCACAAATGTCTCACGACAAATGTCTATCCACAAATGTCTATCCACAAATGTCTATCCACAAATGTCTATCCACAAATGTCTCACGACAAATGTCTCATGATAAATGTCTATCGACAAATGTCTCACGACAAATGTCTATCGACAAATGTCTATCGACAAATGTCTATCCACAAATATCTCACGACAAATGTCTCACGACAAATGTCTATCCACAAATGTCTATCCACAAATGTCTATCCACAAATGTCTATCGACAAATGTCTATCCACAAATGTCTAACCACAAATGTCTATCGACAAATGTCTATCCACAAATATCTATCCAAAAATGTCTATCCACAAATGTCTATCGACAAATGTCTATCCACAAATGTCTATCCACAATTGTCTATCGACAAATGTCTATCGACAAATGTCTATCGTTAAATGTCTATCCACAAATGTCTATCCACAAATGTCTATCCACAAATGTCTATCCAAAAATGTCTATCCAAAAATGTCTATCCACAAATGTCTATCCACAAATGTCTATCGACAAATGTCTATCGACAAATGTCTATCGACAAATGTCTATCGACAAATGTCTATCGACAAATGTCTATCCACAAATGTCTATCCACAAATGTCTATCCACAAATGTCTATCGAGAAATGTCTATTCACATATGTCTATCCACAAATGTCTATCCACAAATGTCTCACGACAAATGTCTATCCACAAATGTCTATCCACAAATGTCTATCCACAAATGTCTCACGACAAATGTCTCATGACAAATGTCTCACGACAAATGTCTATCGACAAATGTCTATCGACAAATGTCTATCCACAAATGTCTATCCACAAATGTCTCACGACAAATGTCTCACGACAAATGTCTATCGACAAATGTCTATCCACAAATGTCTATCCACAAATGTCTATCCACAAATGTCTATCGACAAATGTCTATCCACAAATGTCTATCCACAAATGTCTATCCACAAATGTCTATCCACAAATGTCTATTGACAAATGTCTATCGACAAATGTCTATCCACAAATGTCTATCAACAAATGTCTATCGACAAATGTCTATCCACAAATGTCTATCCACAAATGTCTCACGACAAATGTCTCACGACAAATGTCTATCGACAAATGTCTATCCACAAATGTCTATCCACAAATGTCTATCCACAAATTGCGATCGACAAATGTCTATCGACAAATGTCTATCCACAAATGTCTATCCACAAATGTCTATCCACAAATGTCTATCGACAAATGTCTATCCACAAATATCTATCCACAAATGTCTATCCACAAATGTCTATCGACAAATGTCTATCCACAAATGTCTCACGACAAATGTCTCATGACAAATGTCTCACGACCAAATGTCTCACGACAAATGTCTATCCACAAATGTCTATCCACAAATGTCTATCCACAAATGTCTCACGACAAATGTCTCATGACAAATGTCTCACGACAAATGTCTCATGACAAATGTCTCACGACCAAATGTCTCATGACAAATGTCTATCGACAAATGTCTATCGACAAATGTCTATCGACAAATGTCTATCCACAAATGTCTATCCACAAATTTCTATCCACAAATGTCTATCCACAAATGTCTATCCACAAATGTCTATCCACAAATGTCTATTCACATATGTCTATCCACAAATGTCTATCCACAAATGTCTATCCACAAATGTCTCACGACAAATGTCTATCCACAAATGTCTATCGACAAATGTCTATCCACAAATGTCTATCCACAAATGTCTCACGACAAATGTCTCATGACAAATGTCTCACGACCAAATGTCTCATGACAAATGTCTATCGACAAATGTCTATCGACAAATGTCTATCCACAAATGTCTATCCACAAATGTCTCACGACAAATGTCTATCCACAAATGTCTATCCACAAATGTCTATCCACAAATGTCTATCCACAAATGTCTATCCACAAATGTCTATTCACATATGTCTATCCACAAATGTCTATCCACAAATGTCTCACGACAAATGTCTATCCACAAATGTCTATCCACAAATGTCTATCCACAAATGTCTATCCACAAATGTCTATCCACAAATGTCTATCCACAAATGTCTATTCACATATGTCTATCCACAAATGTCTATCCACAAATGTCTCACGACAAATGTCTATCCACAAATGTCTATCGACAAATGTCTATCCACAAATGTCTATCCACAAATGTCTCACGACAAATGTCTCATGACAAATGTCTCACGACCAAATGTCTCACGACAAATGTCTATCCACAAATGTCTATCCACAAATGTCTATCCACAAATGTCTCACGACAAATGTCTCATGACAAATGTCTCACGACAAATGTCTCATGACAAATGTCTCACGACCAAATGTCTCATGACAAATGTCTATCGACAAATGTCTATCGACAAATGTCTATCGACAAATGTCTATCCACAAATGTCTATCCACAAATGTCTATCCACAAATGTCTATCCACAAATGTCTATCCACAAATGTCTATCCACAAATGTCTATTCACATATGTCTATCCACAAATGTCTATCCACAAATGTCTCACGACAAATGTCTATCCACAAATGTCTATCCACAAATGTCTATCGACAAATGTCTATCGACAAATGTCTATCCACAAATGTCTATCCACAAATGTCTATCCACAAATGTCTATCCACAAATGTCTATCCACAAATGTCTATCCACAAATGTCTATCCACAAATGTCTATTCACATATGTCTATCCACAAATGTCTATCCACAAATGTCTCACGACAAATGTCTATCCACAAATGTCTATCGACAAATGTCTATCCACAAATGTCTATCCACAAATGTCTCACGACAAATGTCTCATGATAAATGTCTATCGACAAATGTCTCACGACAAATGTCTATCCACAAATGTCTATCCACAAATGTCTATCCACAAATGTCTATCCACAAATGTCTATCCACAAATGTCTATCCACAAATGTCTATCCACAAATGTCTATCCACAAATGTCTATCCACAAATGTCTATCCACAAATGTCTATCGACAAATGTCTATCCACAAATGTCTATCCACAAATGTCTATCCACAAATGTCTATCCACAAATGTCTATCCACAAATGTCTATCCACAAATGTCTAGACAAATGTCTATCCACAAATGTCTCACGACAAATGTCTTATGATAAATGTCTATCGACAAATGTCTATCGACAAATGTCTATCGACAAATGTCTATCCACAAATGTCTATCCACAAATGTCTATCCACAAATGTCTATCCACAAATGTCTATCCAGAAATGTCTATCGACAAATGTCTATCCACAAATGTCTATCGACAAATGTCTATCCACAAATGTCTATACACAAATGTCTATCGACAAATGTCTATCCACAAATGTCTATCCACAAATGTCTATCGACAAATGTCTATGGACAAATGTCTATCCACAAATGTCTATCCACAAATGTCTATCCACAAATGTCTCACGACAAATGTCTCACGACAAATGTCTATTTACAAATGTCTATCCACAAATGTCTATCCACAAATGTCTATCGACAAATGTCTATCCACAAATGTCTATCCACAAATGTCTATCCACAAATGTCTATCCACAAATGTCTCACGACAAATGTCTATCTACAAATGTCTATCCACAAATGTCTATCCACAAATGTCTATCGACAAATGTCTATCCACAAATGTCTATCCACAAATGTCTATCCACAAATGTCTCACGACAAATGTCTCACGACAAATGTCTCACGACAAATGTCTCACGACAAATGTCTCACGACAAATGTCTCACGACAAATGTCTCACGACAAATGTCTATCCACAAATGTCTATCCACAAATGTCTATCCACAAATGTCTATCGACAAATGTCTATCCACAAATGTCTATCCACAAATGTCTATCCACAAATGTCTATCCACAAATGTCTATCGACAAATGTCTATCCACAAATGTCTATCCACAAATGTCTATCGACAAATGTCTATCCACAAATGTCTATCCACAAATGTCTATCGACAAATGTCTATCGACAAATGTCTATCCACAAATGTCTATCCACAAATGTCTCACGACAAATGTCTCATGATAAATGTCTCACGACAAATGTCTCACGACAAATGTCTATCGACAAATGTCTATCCACAAATGTCTATCCACAAATGTCTATCGACAAATGTCTATCCACAAATGTCTATCGACAAATGTCTATCCACAAATGTCTATCCACAAATGTCTATCCACAAATGTCTATCCACAAATGTCTATCCACAAATGTCTCACGACAAATGTCTCATGATAAATGTCTATCGACAAATGTCTCACGACAAATGTCTATCGACAAATGTCTATCCACAAATGTCTATCCACAAATGTCTCACGACAAATGTCTATCCACAAATGTCTATCCACAAATGTCTATCCACAAATGTCTATCCACAAATGTCTATCCACAAATGTCTATCCACAAATGTCTATCCACAAATGTCTATCGACAAATGTCTATCCACAAATGTCTATCCACAAATGTCTATCCACAAATGTCTATCCACAAATGTCTATCCACAAATGTCTCACGACAAATGTCTCACGACAAATGTCTATCCACAAATGTCTATCCACAAATGTCTCACGACAAATGTCTATCGACAAATGTCTATCCACAAATGTCTATCCACAAATGTCTCACGACAAATGTCTCACGACAAATGTCTATCCACAAATGTCTATCCACAAATGTCTATCGACAAATGTCTATCCACAAATGTCTATCCACAAATGTCTATCGACAAATGTCTATCGACAAATGTCTATCCACAAATGTCTATCCACAAATGTCTATCGACAAATGTCTATCCACAAATGTCTATCCACAAATGTCTATCCACAAATGTCTATCCACAAATGTCTATCGACAAATGTCTATCGACAAATGTCTATCGACAAATGTCTATCGACAAATGTCTATCGACAAATGTCTATCGACAAATGTCTATCGACAAATGTCTATCCACAAATGTCTCACGACAAATGTCTCACGACAAATGTCTATCCACAAATGTCTATCCACAAATGTCTATCCACAAATGTCTATCGACAAATGTCTATCCACAAATGTCTATCCACAAATGTCTATCCACAAATGTCTATCGACAAATGTCTATCCACAAATGTCTATCGACAAATGTCTATCCACAAATGTCTATCCACAAATGTCTATCGACAAATGTCTATCCACAAATGGCTATCCACAAATGTCTATCCACAAATGTCTCACGACAAATGTCTCATGATAAATGTCTCACGACAAATGTCTCACGACAAATGTCTATCGACAAATGTCTATCCACAAATGTCTATCCACAAATGTCTCACGACAAATGTCTCACGACAAATGTCTCACGACAAATGTCTATCCACAAATGTCTATCCACAAATGTCTATCCACAAATGTCTCACGACAAATGTCTCACGACAAATGTCTATCCACAAATGTCTATCCACAAATGTCTATCCACTATTGTTTTGACAAAAACAAGAAATTTTGGCATTTACGTCAAATTTTTCATGCAATGCAAGAAAATTTTGAGAATTGTTTTGACGTACGTTATGTTTTTTTTTTGACGTACGTGTAGGTATATGAATAAAAGAAACTTCTGATTTTCATGGCGTATACGGCAAACTCACAAAAATTTAAATATTTTGAAAACTAAACGAATTGCAGATGTCCAATAACATGTATATAAATGACACATTTTAATTATATATCATACTAAAAAATCAAAAAATACTAGCGGTTAGTTCTTTCGCAATTATCTTCCGAAAATTTAATTGCGATTTCCCAAAAATGTAAAAATGGCGTATACGGCACTTCAATACTAGGGCGACGAAATGTCTACTCACAAATGTCTATCCACAAATGTCTATCGACAAATGTCTATCCACAAATGTCTATCTACAAATGTCTATCCCTAAATGTCTATCGACAAATGTCTATCCACAAATGTCTAAGAATAATAGAATTTAAGTTTTTGTTGACAATTTATTTCTGATTTTATTTTTCACAAGGTTTTGACCAGAACTGTTATATAATAAAAATAGTATTTACGTTCCACAACTCAGAAATGCTTGGCTTCAAAAGTCGCTAGAAAAGTCGCTAAAAATAATATAGCGACGTCAAAATATTTTTTGTCGCGGAAGAAGTTGAAATGTCGCTAGAAATGTCGCGACAAAGAATGGCATTTTTTTTCACACATCCCATGAATGAAACAACAAAAATGTAGGTATCTCCTTTGCCATCTGGTTTTTTGCGTCGTATTCTTGTCGTGCATAGAGGTATTTCTTTTCTCTATCTTCTTGTGTGGCTTTCCATTTGGTTTTTGTTTTTTTTTTTTGCTTCACTTTGAGGGAAAAAAGAGTCGAAGAGCAAAAATGTTATTCAAAGCTGTGAAATCATGGCAAAGAGAAGTGCACTAATACATTCAAATTCATTTACATGAGATTTAAGTTGGCTGCTTGGGTAGACCTGCCCTTAACACAATATTACACCTACGTGAAAAATTTTAACTTTTTAACAAAATTTTTTAATGTTTTAGTTAACTTATATTTTAAACAAATTAAATTGTGTGTCTTTGGACACAAAAAATCCCTTGTCGGAAAGTCTCGATTATTAAAGTCCAACTATGAGGTGGAGACAGCGATGCCAACTGAGGCATAATTATGCCTTTTAGGCATAATTTTATTAGCTTAGGCATTGAGGCTTATTTTTTGACAAAAAGGCATAATTTTTTCATTCCACTCTTGATTTATGTTTTAAAATTTTCTTATAATTTTTTGAATATTTTGATAAAAAAAACTTATAATTAATATATTACATATATTTTAAATACAAGTTGTTCGAAATTTTATTTACAGAATTCGTTTTTACCATTTAACTCTTGGTAGTGTTAAATTTTTCGAAGAATTTTGTGCACCTATAAAAAGGTCTAAAACGCTTGCAAATATGCTATTATTTCTTATTGGTGAAAAAAAACTGGTCGCTTATTTCTAAATTGTAAGAAAATTTCTAAGAAATCTAAATTGAGGCATAATTTATTTGAAAAGGCATAATTTTTTTCAAGTGAGGCATAATTTTGAGTGAATGGGTTGGCAACGCTGGGTGGAGATTCAAAAAATTATAACAAAAATATTTTGGCGTCTTTTAAACTTGTGTTATAATGTTTAATAGCCTAATTTCACTTTACTTCTTCAATTTTGAGCTTTTTATTATTCTAGAAGATTTTCAATTTTGTTTAATTAAATGAATAAAATTTATCACAAAAGACGAAAAAAAAAAAAAAATTATCACAAAATTTCCGCAAACAAATGCATCTTTTTCAAATAGCTGTGTACAATAATTATTTTTTTGTGAAATTATTATCAAATACAACTATAGGTAACAATTCATTAAATTTCATGTATTGATTTATTCTGCATCTCTTCGTTCTGAACATAATCTTCCAAGGCCTTAGCCCGTGCCAGGGCTCTACGAATAAAAAAGAACTTTTCATGTAACACTTCTACAATAAAAATCAATGTACTTATCCCAATCAATGACCAATAACCCGCATAAACATGTTTAAAATAATCCAATCGCAGGGGCTGCACCACGACAGTTTGCTCGACCAAAACCTTCGAGAACTTCATCGAAACAGCCATTCGAAATGCCTCTTCATCCCAAAATAAATCCAAACCAGCTTGCATAATAATCAGAATAAACATGTCCATATGCGTGCGAAGGTGCGAATCGAATTGCAACGGAAACATAGTGAAATGCCTGCCAAAACAAATTTTCGAAAGTCGAAAGAAAACCTTTTCCAAACCTCGTTGCTGCTTATTGAGGAAATTCCAACGGTCTTGACGAATGCTATACGCATAGTGTTCATCGAATTTTGCCCGCCGTTGATTAACTTCAATATAAGACACTGGATAGAGAAGTTTTAAGAATGTCTCTCCGTATATAGCCCTCGTTCGAATTGCCTCAAGTTCATAATCTATGACCATTACCCGAAGATTCTCTTTAACTAAATCTGCAACACTATCAATCGGGGGTTGGAACACCATATTTGTGCAGAAACTTGTCAGATAAGTAGAATAAATGCAGGATAAAACGAATCCAAGGAGAAACACCTGCGCAAAAAATAGGAACTGTCTTACAGTTGGCATTGTCATCCTTTCCGCCATATTTGGACTGTACATTAAAATGGCCAGACTCCGAAGAAAAAAGTACTTCTGAGGTGTCTCCGAAGATGGTGGATCAATAAAACGCAACAACAGAGCTATATAAATAACACTTAGCCCTGTCGCAATCCAAGTGGCTCTATCAAAGCTTATAATAACGTAGTCACTCTTTGGAACCTCACTTCGCAGCGGCACCATGATACACCAACGAACCGTTTCCAAAGGATAACTACTTCCAATTTCTTCCAAATCAAACATTGAATATGAATGAACACTTAGCTCCATATTCTGTGTATGGAACTCTCGCAGAATTTTCTCCAAATCCAAATTCGGCTGAAAATTGTAAACAAGCTTAATATTCATATGCTTGGCGAAAAGTTGTATAAGATTTGCATGGCGCCCAACGATTTTCTTCTTTCCATTTTCCTTCAAAATAAACACCCTTGGCACATCTTCCATGTAAAGAATTTCAACTGGATACTGCTTCATATCCTTGGTGTCTGGCATAAAAAGCCTAGTTGGATCAGTCAAACCTGTCCTATTGACCCATTTCAAGACCGGATAAGCATTAAGAGTAAAGATTTGATTTTGTTTGCTTAACTTATCCTGATAAAGTACCAAGGCGTTTGTGAATTGTTTCTCCCAAAGCCAATTTTGAAAAAATCTCAATTGATCCAAAAGAACTGGTTCCCTCAACACCAGCAGTAATTTTGCCAAGTGCATGCCTCGCAATCGGGTAGCGACAATTTTTAGAATTTCCATTGACATGTGATCGGTGAGAACAATGGAAAGTGTTGTATTGGCATCCAATAGGTATCGCAATTCCTGATTTGATGATTCGGTAAAATGCATTTGTGGAATTGGATATTTCTGGAAGAGTTGTTGGGAAATATTCGAAAACAAACTATCCGTAGGTTCGATGTAACGACTCCAAAAAATAGGCAACGTTTTCATGGGATAAGCATCGTATAGTCGCTCAATGATACCGATTACGAATGTACTATTAATAGCTGCAGTTGTAGGTTTTGAAATTGAAAAAGCTAATAGAGCTTGGAGTACAATTGGAATTTGCCACTTCATACTGTCCGCGGTGGACTTTCTGTTTGAAATTTAGCAGGACAATGGATTTATATAGTAGAACTGGCAGAAACTATGTACTGTCGATGATTTGCAAGTTCTCGTTGATGTATGTTTTTTGTATTTTAGTTTTTTGTTTTTGGGTACTGTTGAAGTAATTAACGTGGGCTGGTCTGGCTGAGACTTGAAGGGAATCGATTTACTGTTGGTCTTTTTTTTTTGGTTTATATAGATACAAGTACACTAGGCCAAGGCAATTAGCAACAGTTTTTTTTAGGTGAATAGCTGAACTTTACAAATGAAGTGCCACACAATTTCATCGTGTGGTGTGCTGTATAGGGAATGATTTTTAGAAGTGCGTTTATTTGTTTGGTTTTGTTGGCACAGACGACTTCGAAGTGTCAGAAATATGTTTACCAATTATTACAAGAGGAATGTTTATTTTGGGGAATTAAAGTAATGGTGTTTGGATTTGATATGAATGGAAGATAGCTTTTTGGTGTTGATATTTTTACATGCTTTGCTTATATTTGCAATTAAAATTCTAAAGGTCAGTTGTCAAGTAAGAATTTTTTTGGTTACTAAAGGCACTATGTTTTTGTATTTCCTTAAGGTAAACGGTAGAAGTATTTTATCAAACTATAAACTCTTTTATTCCTCAGTTAAAATATTTTCCGTTTTTGTATATTTTTGTTTTTTTAATTTTTGATAGAAAGCTGTTTAAAATGCACTTTTACAATTTACAATTTTTTTTTTATTTCTAATAGAAAACAATATAAAATGCACGGCTGGGTCGCATGTCCTTGTTCTTATAGTGAAATTTGCTTAGAATATTGATTTTTAGAAATTCATGAAACAATATTTTTAATTTAATTTTATAATAAATTTAATTAAACCAAAACCTATTAACTAAAGAAAACCGTGAGAGCCTTTTTCAAAAAAAAAAAGTTTTTTAAAAATAAAAATTTTCAAGCATTTCTCAAAGTAATTGATATGCATAAAGAAAATAATCAAGCATAAAAACAAAGCTTCTAAACGATTCATTGTTCCTTTTTTTTAAATTATCACTGGCCAACAATTTTCAACTTTTAAACAATTTCCAGAGAGATTTATATCAATATAGATTTGGATTCAGTAAGCTCAAAAATAATACTGGTTTCTTTCTAGCAGCTCTAGTTTTTGAAATATTTAATTTTTCACATTTGTGAAAATATTCATACCTACTCATTTTTAAGTTTTTCTTATTTTGAGGGTTTATTAAAGTTTTCCAGAAAAAAATAATATTAAACTCAATGTTTTTGGGGTCAGTTAACCTAAAAATTACATTCATTTTTTTCTAGGAGCTCTATTTTTTGAAATATTTTAGTTTTCCACATTTTGGGGGTAATTTCGTACTTATTTTAAAGTTATGCTTATTTTAACTGTTTGTTAACATTTTTCAGAAATTTTCTTATCGAACCTAATGCATTTGGGTTCACTAAGCCTAAAAATCACATTGGTTGCTTTCTAGGAGCTCTATTTTTTTTTTAGATATTTTAATTTTTCACATTTTTTTGGTAATTTAATACTATTTTTTTTTAGATTTCATTATTACAAGCGTTTTAAAAGTTTTGTTGGAAAAATTCGTTTCGAATGTAATGTATTTCGGTTTCGTAAGTAAAATAAAAATACAAAAAATTTTTTTCAATAAAAAAAAAAATTAACAAAAAAAAAAAAAATTGTATGAATTTCTATGAATTTTCATGTATGAATAATTTAAAAACTAGAGCTGCTAGAATAAAACTAATGTCATTTTTGGAATCAGCACCCTAAACTTAGTAAGAAATGATAAACAATGGTCTGGAAAATTTTTGTGTGTTGGGCAGTGTTATCTATTATTTTTTTTTATTTTTACAAAATCATCAACTTACCCGACAAACAATTTTGGTTCCATAAAGCTTTACAGATGCAATTGTTGCTTCTGTAAAGCATTATAGAAGCAAAATTGTTAGTAGGGTAGTCGTTCACGGGAAGGTCAAAAATCAAGAAAACGGTTCTATGACAGGTACATTAAAATAAGGGTCAAATGTATGATAAGTAAAATCCATAGAGTCGTTTTTGAGATAATTAAGTTTTTCATTTCTGTAAGGAGGTGCCTTTAATTTTGGCTTAATTTTTTGATTTTTATTAAAAATTACGAATTTCTGTTGTCAGTTTATTTTGTATTCATTACCAACAACCCCAATATGTAGCCGTGATCGTCTAGTGGTAAGGACCCCACGCTGTGAATCCGTTATAATTTAGGGGGATATTTATGTACGAATATAATTTCTTACTTAGTTTTTTTTTTTTTTTTTTTTTTTTTTTGTAATTTTTAAATAGTTTTAAAGTTACAAATTTTATTTTTGGAGAAAATAAGAATAAAAACAAAAAATAAAGAGCTACGTATACTCAAGCTTTCAAGTTTGGAAAACCCTTAAAGGATTAGGCTACTATAATATAGGTCCTGGAAAAAATGCATTTTGTATGATTTTTATTTGCGATATAGGTACTATATATGAAAGTTGAGATAACATTTTTCCACGACATTACGATTTTGCCAAAAAAGTGGGTCCCGGAAGTCCGTCTGTCTGTCTATCTGTCAGTCTGTCTGTCTGTCGGTCTGTCAGTCTGTCTGTATAAGAAGCTACAGCCTAAACGGATAGACCGATTAATGTCAAATTTGGTATGTAGCGTTATTTGGTGAATCTCCAGAGGGGTTTTTGGAATACATTTTTTTGGACCAAAAATAACGGTACTTTTCATATACCGATTTTAGTAAAATTGAAATACAGTAGTCCCTCGATAATGTGAATTACCGATAATGCGAATTTCTCTAAAATGTGAATCACCAAAAATTTTCATTGTCATCTCTGTAATGTGAATTTCGAAAATTTTTAGACTCTATAATGTGAATTTCCTTTGCAAAAGCTTGCATGTTTTTCTCGTTCGTGCACGCAATCTTTGTATAGGTCTGAAAAGTGGATAACTGTTATTTGTCTTGATATTTCTTAAGATATTGAAAGCAGCTGCAGGTCGGAGATTTTTGTGCTAACATTTTACATCTTTTTATACCAAGTTTTTTAACGTTTTTTTACTTGTACTTTATTGATTTTTTTCTTTATTCAGTACAGGCTTAAACTGAGCTAAAAATAACTGTAATATTCATTGGTTTTAAGAATGTTTTAATCAGTTATATGGCAATTGGAAAAAGTTCCAGTAATGTGAATCCCTCTAAAATCCGAAAACGCCTTGTTTTAATTAGTTCACATTATCGAGGGACTACTGTATCTCGAAAACGGCTGCAACGATTTTGTTTAAAAATTCAAATGTTAGTTCGAAGCTAAGGTCTATCTTTTAATGAAAAAATTTTTGTTCTAAAATCATTATTAACGGTACCTGCCATAGAACCTTTTTTTTCAAATACGATTATCTCAGAAACTGCTTATTCGATTTCAACGAAACTTTTTGTGAAGTAGTATTTCTATAATTTAAATATAAACCAAAAATAAAGTTTCCAAAAAAAAAAATAATTTTTGGATTTTTAAAAAAAATTTGAAAATTTTTTTTGAAAAATCAAATTTTCGAAGACGGGACATTTAAATTTTTTGAAATTTTGTTTTTAGATGTTGATTAGTGATTTCTACAAAATGGCATACCAATTTTATTTTAAAACTTTTTTTCCAAAAACTTACACTGGTTAACAAAATTAAACTTTTTTTTTGTTGCCTAAACAAAAATATACTTTTCTGAAGGTTTTCAGTGTGGTAAACTCGAATCCGAAGTAAAAAAAAAAAAATTAATCAGCTCCTGTTTTTGAAATATTATCGTTAGAAAATGCGGGACTTCGGGCCTTATTCTCTTATATAAGGAAAATTGTTTGAGCATATTTAGTAACTGTTTTTAAAAGAACTACTTTCCACCTTTCAAAACCTGTCATTATCTCCTTTATGATATATGAAACCAAACCCACTTACTTCATTTTAAGATATCTCGGGCAATACAAAAGATATTGAAAAGATTTAAACAGATATTGAAAGATGGAAAACTTTCTTATAGAAACAGTTACTAAATATACTTAAACAATTTTCCTTACATAAAAGAATATGGTCCGAAGTACTAAAAAAAAAAAACGTTATTTTATATTTTCTAACGGTTATATCTCAAAAACGGGAGCTGATTAGTTTTTCTGACTTCGGATTCGAGTTCAGCACATCGCAAACCTTTAGAAAAGTGTATTTTTGTTTCGGCAACAAAACCCTAGTAAACCAGTGTTATTAATAAAAAATTAGTTTTTTAAAAAACGGATCTAACGATTTAAAATTTTTTTTTCTAAAAATGCATCTTAATATATCATACTTCTTTTGCAGGGCAATTTGATTTCATTTATCTTATTTGATTTATCTTAATGTTAATAAAATATTGTCTTCACCAAGGGCTTTTCAGTATACTTTGCCGTGACCAGGATTCTAACCTGGGTTACCACGGCCACAACGTGGGGTCCTAACCACTAGACGATCACGGCTGTTGGATAGATGAAAAACGTTAAAGCGTTCCTTTCGTCAATAAAAATAAAACATATTAGGGTATAACGAAAGAAAAAATACATTTACTTTGTAACTTGTGCATTTTAATCATTAAAGCACTGAAACTGACAAGTATATGTCTATCATTGTGTCAATCAGTGCCACATGGCTAGTTCCGCTTTAAAATTCTGCTATCATCAGCCTACCATCAAACAAAATTGAAGTGTAAACACATTTTAAAATGGACTCTACAGCTATTCGTCTGGTTTTTAGTTTTTTTTTGTTTGGAATTTGTGACAAGGTTTCACCTTCAGCTGAACCAATAATCCCTCGCAGTTATTGCAAATTATCTTGCCAAAAGGATAATAATTTCTTAACATTTTACCTTTAAAAAACAGTTACTTTTAAAATTTTATTCCTCCCACTGATTATAGTCGAAAGTTTTATACTTACCTGAGTTTTGAGAACCAAATGAAAAAAAAAAAACTATACAATTTATCCTAGAGATTTAATTGCTTTGTCACCTTTTCGCATTTAACACATTGCATGCTATATTGATTGCGCGAAATTCTCACGAATAATTGAATTATAGGTTCGATTGAAGTACACGAAGACATGAAATTTGCTGGAATACATTTTAGGTATTTGGTCATTTTGTAGAATCTTAACTGTTACTACATATTTGGTTGTCAATTTTTTTAGTATAGGTATGTTCATTTAGGCCAAAGATTGTAATCAAATGGTATAGACTTAAATTTAAACTTCAATCTGACAAGTAAATGCATAATATTGCAAATCAGTGCAACAAGTTAGGCTGCTTAGATAATCAACTGACAAATTACCTTTCACCACTATCCCTTCTAACAAAATTGATGGATGTGCAAACAATTCCAAATGGCCCCGACCCATAGTATATAGTTTCGTATGTCATTCAGCTGAAACAACACCCACTATTTTTTGAGAGAAACTTTATTTCATAACCTAATAAGGGCCTCATTGTTCCATTCTGCCACATAGCTGTCTCATACCTTTTGAAAGCAGGAGGAATGGGGCAAGGTTTGGTGGTGCATGGAATGAATTTTAACATTTTATCTGGTATACTTCAGGTTACTTTTGTGTTTTTGATAACTTGCCTCAATGTTATCTTATCTTATAAAAACTGTTTTGTGCAGATGTGATTAGTAAGTTGCAAGCAATTGACCTACACTGATGAAAAAAATAAATTGAAGTTGAAACGTCTTTGTTTCAAAGATGAACTTCTTTGATTTATCTGACTTTAAGAGACGAAACCATCAAAATTCAACCTTTTTTTCACTTTTATTTTAAAATGTTCATCTTCAACGCAAAATCATTCCGAATAATAAGTTAAATCAATGTTGTTTTCATTGATTTTATGTTGTTTTATGGTGGCTTTTACCTCAGTGTACTCTCACCTATGAGGGAATAGGTATGAGAAAAAATCCCAAAACTGTTTTATATTGACCCAGATCGTTCTGTTTTCCTATTATTCGATCATCTTTATAAAACATTTCTGATAATAGTCGTGTTATATTTTCAGAGTTATCCAGATCAGATCCTTGTATTTACTAGCTTAGCTGTACAACAAAAGCAGTATTTTGCTTTGTTATTGTTACGCAAACAAATACAATGATCTGATTCGGATCACTGGGAATATATAAATATACAGGGTGTTCGATATAAAATGGAAAATGCTGAAATTATTGACAGTTACTGTTACATATGAAAGTTGTAGGCAGGTGTACCTTCGCGCCTCTAAAGAGGGTTTTTATCCTCTTTTTGTCATCCAATCCACTTTCCCTCCACTTTATAAAAATTGTCCAACCAAAGACGACAAAAAACTTTGCCGACAGCTTTTTTGTATGGAAAATGCCAACAAGAGTGCTTTTTGGTTTGGTATTACTAAAATTTTACACCTGAACGTCGACAACGTTAGTTTGGGAGAGCATTAGCTCTCCAATTCTTAAATGCAGATATCCAAATTGAATTTTGTTTCAGAATTTCTAGCGACTTTTTCTGAAATTTCGTGAGACTGTCATTTTTTAAAATTTTATTTAAACGCTTTTGACTTTGGTCTCTATTTTTTTTTTAAATCCTCTTTTTTTTGCCTCTTTTTTTTTTGATTTATGAAGGTAACCTTGGTTGCAGGGATGGTTGGCTTTTTAATGTGGAATGAAATAAATAATAATAACCCTCATCCAAAACCACTTTTTATCTTCGTTCCGCTAATTTTTCATTTGTTTTTTTTTTTTTTTTGTTTTCAGTGTAACCACACTGAGCCAAAAAACAACGTAAAATCAATGGAGACTACTTTGAATCAATGGAAAATCACTGCGTTTCAGTCTTAAGTGGAAAATTATTGAATCAAAGTAGCGCACTTTAAATCTAAGTAGTCCACACATTAAACAAAAAAATGTTTTTTTAAGTTGGCATCCGCTGGGGATTAAACCACGTCCCTTACTTTGGCGGACACTTTGTGGCGGAATCAAAAAAAATTATGTCATTAATTGTAAACTAATTAAATGCAAATTTGTTGCCCAAACCAAAAATTTGTAGCTCGCATAGTTTTTGAATTATTGAATTTTCCTCTAAAATAAGTCTGAAGCTAGCGGACAAAATCTGAAATGATTGAAATTAATGAGTTTAGTTGACCTCCAAATTTGTAGCTTTTTAAATGCTTTTCAATTACATAAACTTGGTTTTTTTAGCTTGAACAGTTTTTTTGTTATTCAAAATTCCGCTAAAATAAGACTGAAGTTAGCGGACGAAAGTAGGAAAATTAATATTTTTTTGATGCCCGAAATTGTAAATGCTAATTTGTTGCACAAAAATTAATTTTGTAGCTCCACAAAGTCATTTTTTATTTCAACTTAAAGTTTCAGAAGTGCACTTCCAGTTTGATGAGGCCAGGGGAGACTTTTTTAAAAAATCATTTTTTTAAGTTTTTTCTTTTTCCAATAATTAAAGCTTTGGAATACATTATTTTTGATACAAACTTCAATTTTGTAGCACAAACCGTTTTTGAAATATTCAAGATTTTGTTTTAAAAAGAAAGCTCAAAAGTGACCTTTCAAAATCCAAAAAAATGCGAAATTCAAAAATTTTTTTTTGCACAAATTTGAGTAACTTAGACTAAGACGAAATCCAAAAACCTCGATTTTGTAGCTCGTTTAGTTTTTTTGTTATTCAATATCCCGCTAAAATATGACTCAATTTCATGTAACGGTCAAAATTTTCAAAAAAGTTGAATTTTCAAAATTTTTTCTTTTCTAGAAATTGTATCTTTGCAAAACAAAATTTGTTGCACAAAAATTAATTTTGTAGCTTCTCTCTTTAAAAAAGACTTTTTTAAAGTGTCGTGCATTGGTACAGCGAACCGGAAGTGCACTTTTTAAACTTCAAATTCAAATAGAAAATGACTGAGAGAAGCTACAAAATTAATTTTTGCTCAACAAATTAGCATTTAATCAGATACAATTTTGGGCATCAAAAAATATTAATTTTCCTACTTTCGTCCGCTAACTTCAGTCTCTTTTTAGCGGAATTTTGAATAACAAAAAAACTGTTCAAGCTACAAAAACCAAGTTTATGTAATTGAAAAGCATTTAAAAAGCTACAAATTTGGAGGTCAACTAAACTCATTAATTTCAATCATTTCAGATTTTGTCCGCTAGCTTCAGACTTTTTTTAGATGAAAATTCAATAATTCAAAAACTATGCGAGCTACAAATTTTTGGTTTGCGCAACAAATTTGCATTTAATGAGATAAATTTTGTTTTGATTCCGCCTCAAAGTGTCCGCCAAAGTAAGGGACGTGATTAAACCGGCTATTAGTCCATTGAAATGTTACATTAACCTTGCATTTTGGGTAGGACAAGATTTTTTTGTTTTGATCTGTAGGGGAGGTTAATGTGAGTATACAATCCAGTTTTCGGGGTTCAAAACCCCCCCATTTGGCCACAATCTTGGAAAAAAGGGTGTAAACTGTTTTTTATCGATATCTTGCGAACCGTAAGTCCCACAAAAAAAATGTCTTAAGCGATTTTGTACATAATTTATTTCTCTACAATTTTGATTAAGGTACTTTTTTCTGTAAAATTGCAAATAAGAAAGTTATACTTGAAAATAGATGTACATTTTCAAGAAAAAATTCTTTGAAGGGCCATAGCTTTTTTTCTACAACTTTTATTGAAAAAATACTCATGACAGATTTTAAAGATCATTGAATTTCCAACAATTTGATGTGCTCATTTTGCAGATTTCGTTTAAATAAAGCTGCTGCAATGGTTTTACAGAAAAAAAGTAACAATTTATTTTCGTACTTTTATATGTTTATTTTATTTTTTTTTCTTCAATACAGACTGATTCAAAAGGATATGTAGGTTGGATTGAAACAAGAAAAAAATCAAAGTACGGGGGGTCCATTCCGTACCGTTTAGTCAGGAGGGCAATTTTCTAAAAAAAATGTCTTACTTTTGAAAAAAAAAAATACTAAAGCCGAAAACGTTTTCTTGTATATTATTTTTAATTAAAAAATTTTACGACGAAAATATTTTGAACTAATTTTTTTCAAAAATTTATATAATTAAGTTCTCAAAATTCAATGCTGTAATGTGTTTTCAAACAAAAACAGAAAACCGGATGCAAAAAAGTCTTGCCGTTTTCCAGAAATTAAAAATTGTGGAAAAAAAGCTACGCCCCTTCAAAGAATTTTTTCTTGAAAATGTACATCTATTTTCAAGTATAACTTTCTTATTTGCAATTTTACAGAAAAAAGTACCTTAATTAAAATTGGAGAGAAATAAATTATGTACAAAATCGCTTAAGACATTTTTTTTTGTGGAACTTACGGTTCGCAAGATATCGATAAAAAACAGTTTACACCCCTTTTTCCAAGATGGCGGGCAAAAGGGGCGGCTTTCAACCCCGAAAACTGGATTGTATACTCACATTAACCTCCCCTACAGATCAAAACAAAAAAATCTTGTCCTGCCCAAAATGCAAGGTTCGGTCAAATTTTTGTAACATTTCAATGGACTATATACCTAGGTTGACAGGCTTGCTTTTTAACACTGTGCCATCTCAATTATAAAAATTAATGTGACAAACTGCAACTTAAGCATACGACGATTTAAAGAAAATTAATGAATATGTTTTTCACCATTGATTCAATGGCGTTTTTTCTCTGGGTGCACTGAACTTCATTTTAAACTGAAGTACAATTTAGAAGAAATAATGAATTTCCCATTCAATAATTTCACCCAGTAAAAATTCTGTTAAATATTCTGTGGGATTTCTTATGAAAGTGGAAATAGACATCACTATAATGATTGTAAATGTAATTATGAACAATGATAGCCTATAGAATCACACCACATTTTTGTTTCATGCAATCAGAAGTAGCTATTAAGCTGTGTTTTATTAAATATCCGTGGGATTATGTTGAAATAATTATGACATCAATTATAACTGAACTGGAAGTTGTTAATGTGTTTTTAATCAGGAAATATGTAACTTAACTTAATGTGGATCCAAACTGTCGTTTAACAAAACATAATCAATTGTTAAAAGAACCATATATCAACAATACACACAAATTCTTCAAAATCTATCCTTAAAATTATTCAGACTTAAATGTCATCAGTCAAATCGTTGATTTCCCAAGGCAAACATTTTTATTTGAATAATTAGCAAATATAAATTTCTGACATCTCATTCATAAACTGCGTGTAAAACCAACAAGCTTAATTAAATAAATCCATAACCTTCAATGTCTTTAGTTCAGGGTATTTTATTTGTAAAGTTCAGCTATTCATATAAAATATTGCTTGTAATTGCCTTTCATTATGACTGTTGCTGAATGTAGACCAAAAAACTAAAGCCAACACTAAATCAATTCCTCCAAGTTCGCCGACAAGAGCAGCCGGCGCGGCGTTAATTGCTTAAACACCACCCAAAAAACGAGGACAAAAAGCAACACACGCGGTAATCATTAGGGGAAACCTGCAAATCATCGATACTTCTTCAACTAACTTCGACTCTTTGGTATAAAAAGTCATTCTTTGACTGCTATTCAATCAGAAACTTGGCGAACAGGATGAAGTGGCAAATCGCATTTGTACTTTTAGTTTTATCAATTTTAAAACCGACAATTGCAGCTATTAACAGCTCATTTGTAATCAGTGTCATTGAAAAACTGTACGATGTTTATCCCGTAAAAATAGTTCCATTTTTCTGGAGTCGTTTCATCGAAACCGAGGATAGTTTGTTAGTGAATCTCTCTCAGGAACTAACCCAGAAATATCAAATTCCCCAAATGCACTTTACGAAATATTCAAATCAGGAGCTGAGATATCTGCTAAATGCTAATTCAACACTTTCCATTGTTCTAACGGATCACTTGTCAAGGGAAATTCTTAAAATAGTCTCAGCTCGGCTACAAGGAATGCATTTGGCTAAATTGTTGGTTGTAATAGAGGAACCGGTTGTTCTTGAGCAATTGAGATACTTGCTGAATTGGCTCTGGAAGAAACAATTCATAAATGTCTTGGTGCTGTATCAGGACATTGTCAGCAAACAAAATCAAATCTTTGGTCTTAATATTTATCCAATACTTCATTGGACCAATAAAACAGATGTTTCTGATTCAACTAAGCTCTTTATGGAAAATACCAAGGACATGAAACAGTATCTAATTGAAATTTACTACATGGAAGATGTTCCGAGGGTTTTTATCCTCAAGAATCACGGAAAGAACAGAATCGTTGGGCGCCATGCAAATATCATACAATTATTCGCCAAACACATGAACATAAAGATTGTCTATAATTTTCAACCGAATTCGGATGAGGAGAAAATTCTCAGAGAATTCCGTAATGAAAACAGGGAGCTTAGTGTCAATTCGTATGCAATGTTCGATTTGGATCATATTGGACGCAGTTATCCTTTGGACATGGTTAGTTGGTGTATCATGGTGCCGTTGCGTAGCGAGGTGCCAAAAAGTGACTATGTTATCATAAGTTTCGATAGAGCCACTTGGATTGCAGCTGGGCTAAGTGTTATTTATATAGCTCTGTTGTTGCGATTTATTGATCCGCAATCTTCGGAGACCACGAGGAAGAACTTTTTCCTTCGGAGTTTGACAATTTTAATGTACAGTCCGAATATGGAGGGACCGATAACGATGCCAACTGTGAGGCAGTTTGTGTTTTTTGCTCAGGTCTTTCTTCTGGGATTCATATTGTCTTGCATTTATTCTACATATTTGACAAGTTTCTGTACGAATATGGTGTTCCAACCCCCGATTGATAGTGTGGAAGATTTAGTGAAGGAGAATCTACGAGTGATGGTTATAGACTACGAGCTCGAGGCGATTCGTACGCGAGCTAGTTGTACTTATGGCGAGACATTTTTAAAGCTTCTCTATCCAGTTTCATATCATGAGGTTAATCATAGGAGGCTTGATTTCGATGATGAATACGCATACACAATTCGTGAAGACCGGTGGGATTTTATCGACAAGCAACAGAGAGGTTTGAAAAAGGTTTTCTTTCGTCTTTCGAATATATGTTTTGGTAGTCATTTTACTATGTTTCCATTGCAAATTGATTCGCATCTTCGTCCTCATCTGGACCAGTTTATTTTGCTAACGCAACAAGCTGGTTTGAATTTATTTTGGGATGAGGAGGCATTTCGAATGGCGGTTGCAATGAGATTATCAAAAGTTCTAGTTGAACAGACAGTTGTGGTGCAACCATTGCAATTGGATTATTTTAAACATGTGTATGCTGGATTTTGGTCATTGATTGGTATAAGTATTTTGATATTTGCTGTTGAAGTTTTGCATGATAAGTTCTTTTTTATTCGAAGAGCTTTAGAACGAGCTAAGATGTTGGAGGAATATGTACAAGGAAGTAATAGAACGAAGGATAATGTAATAATCAATAAAAGAAATTTTATTCATTGAAAGCTTTTGTGTTCGTTTTTTTTTTTTTAAGTTTGCCCAACAGGGTAAATGATTTTTATGGATGATTATGATTTAATTTAAAAGTTTCAAGCTTCTTCCTAGGTAAGTTAATGGAAACGGATTGCTGCAGTTTCTTTGTGTGTTGTGATTGTTGTTTTTTACAATATGGTACCAAAAATCTGCTTCGTCACCTTACGAAAGAGCTTATCGCTTTGTTTTATTTAATTTACGAGCAGTGTAAAGTTATTTTGGATAAAAAAAAATAATTGTGAACACAAATAAAATGCACTACTGGGTCGCACGAACTTGCTCTTAGGGTTAAAGTTGCTTAAATTTGTAAGACTTTTTATATAGAAATTTGGTAAAAAAAAAATAAAATTCGTTTAAAAAAAAAATAAAATAAAATCTAAAATCAAATTGCCCTCCAAAACAAGTATGCAGTTTTGATTAATAAATCAAGATGCATTTTTAGAAAAAAAAATTCAAAATCGTTAGAGCCGTTTTTTAAAAAAACTAATTTTTTATACATAATTTTTTGGAAAAAAAATTTTAAAATAAAATTTATACTCCATTTTGTAGAAATTACTAATCAACATCTAAAAACAAAATTTAAAAAAAACTCAATGTCCCGTTTTCGAATATTTGATTTTTCAAAAAAATCCAAAAATTATTTTTTTGGAAATTTTATTTTTGATTTATATTTAAATCATATAAATGCTTCTTCACAAAAAGTGTCGTTGAAATCGAATAAATAGTTTCGGAGATAAACGGATTTGAAAAAAAAAACGGTTCTATAACAGGTACCGTTAATAATGATTTTCAAAAGGAGGAAAGGTTAGGAGATAGAACTTAGCTTTAAACTAACATTTGAATTTTTTGAACAAAATCGTTAGAGCCGTTTTCGAGATATTTCAATTTTACTAAAATCGGTATATGACAAGTACCGTTATTTTTGGTCCAAAAAAATTAATTCCAAAAACCCCTCTGGAGAGTAGCCAACGCTACATACCAAGTTTGACATTAATCGGTCCATCCGTTTAGGCTGTAGCTCCTTATACAGACAGACAGACAGACTGACAGACGGACTTCCGGGACCCACTTTTTTGGCATTCTCTACCATCGTAATGTCATGTAAAAATGTTATCTCAACTTTTGACGTGATAACGTCTTATAAATCGATGAACCATGGCAGCCACCACAAAAAAGTGACGCCATTTTCTAACGTTACACTCTCACACTTTCGCAGTGCCTCAAAAAATTTCAATTCAAAGTTAAAAATAAACTATTAGAGATACAAAAATCTTCTATAGCTTATTTGAAAGATAGTAACCTAAATCTAATCCAAATGAAGGATTTATAAAAATTCTGTCATTTAATAGGGTAAACAGGGGTAAAACGGAAAGATGAAATTTAGGCTAAAATCTAAACGCGAAGTCGTAGAGAATTGATTTTTTTTGCTATAGATATATGAGATTAATTTAAGAATAACTGCATTTAAGGAAAAATTCAAAAAAATTTTGAAACTAAGCTATAACGTTTTGTTTGAACGTTGTACACGTGTTATGTTGGTGCTATGACAAAATGATGATTTTGGGTAAAGGAAATTTTTTTGACAATTCTAAAGATGCCAGGTGAAAGATGAAGAAAAAAAAATTAGGCGTCTGATACGGATTTTTTTCCAACACTGTGCGTTTCGAAATATGAATTTTTGAAAAACACCTTGTTTTTTAGTGGTATTTTTGGGTAATTTTTGATTTTTAGCTTTTTTTTGAAGCGTTCAAAAAATCTTAAACTTCTAGAACATGTTTTGGCCTTATGCATACATGTGCAAAAACTTGGAATCGTTTAGTGAGTTTGGACTGAATAACGGAAGAAACAAGTTTTAAAAATACACGTTTTTTGACCGTTTTTAACCGATTTTCATCGTTTTTTATTTTTATCTTTTTTTCTTTAATAGATACAGGAATAAAGTATATAGAGTAATGATAGACCATTTTAGAATTCAACAGGTTATAACTTTTGACCAAGAGATGATAGAAATTTTATTAAACTTTTATGACCATCCTGATACAATTACCTTTCATATACAATAAGCTTTCAGATGGTATAAAATTTTTTACAGGTTGTTAGGGAAAAAATGGAATTAATGACGTGAGAAGATATAAATTCATGTTTTCTTTGCTGTTTTTGATGAAAATGATTGTTTTCAATAAATCATTTTTATACTTTTTGCGCATTGTAAAAATTTAAAAATGGTTTTATTCTGTTTATTCTTAAGAAGAAATACTTTTGAAAGCTTTTAAAATAAAAAAATGAATATAATGAGAAAATAAAAAAGGTATTATTTTTTTAGCTTTTTCTTGTAAATTATGATTGTTTGAAAAAAGTAAACGCTTCAATTGACTCATTTTAAACAGAAGCACACAACCTATTTTCTGACGACGTTATCACGTAAAATCATCGTCCGTAAACCGGCTTTACAGACAACCTCTTTTTTTTTTGTACGAATGCATAACTTGATAAATATAGTAGGTACCTATATTTTAGTAGGTACATGAAAAGCCAAATGATTGTTGAGGAGCTTCAAATTGATCTGGAACCAAGATTGCTTAGTATATAAATATGTATAGGTAATTGTATATAGTGGTTTGTTAGAATAGTGAACAAGCACGCAGTTTCAAATGATTCTCATAAATACATATATTAAAAAATTGTTAACATGGAATATTTGTATTTTAAAATGAAAAGTTCAATCATTTTTATAGTGATATACCACTAAAAAGTATCACAAGCTGACCAAATAGTTCGATATCCGCTTAAAACAAGTGGAATCCGCTTTAATTCTGTTAAATTTAAGGTGTATTTCATTTAATTTTAATTTTTTTTCATCTTAAAAGCCGACTAAAAATTAAAACTTAAAATCCATAGTCAGAATTTAGCTTTAGTTGCAGTTTATCATATTTATTTCCAACAGCAAAATAGCACGGTGGTAAGGCACTCACCTACACTCAGGGAAAAGCTACCATAAAACAACGTGAAATCAATGAAAACCATATTGATTATACAATTTTTCGGAATGTTTTGGGTTGAAGATGGACATTTTAAAATCAACGTGGAAAATAGGTTAATTTTTGATGGTTTCGTATCTTAAAGTCACATAAATCAAAGTAGTTCAACTTTGAAACAACGACGTTTCAACTTCAATTTATTTTTTCCCTCAGTGTAGTGACCCAACAATTGTAGGTTCGATCCCCAGCGGCTGCCAATTAAAATGTTTCCACATTAAAATAAGATGATTTCCCGCTCAAGTTAATTACTTGATTGATGGATTTCTTTTAAATTTATGCATTCAAGAAATTTAGAAGATCTGTCCGATTAATTTAAAACGGAAGTCATCTTGGCAATAAACTATGCAGAAATCCGCTTAATTTCATTTTTCTCCGTGTAGAATCAATTTTATTTCAAACAAAAAGAACGTACAGTACGCGGGCGCTGTTTAGACTCCTTTCTGCAACAATTTTAATCTCGAGGCTATTAAATTTCAATGCCATATTCAGTAGCGAAATGTTGCATTAAGATAACATGTCCTGCAAATGTTCAGGACCATATCTAGTAATGGCATTAGATGCTTTTCTGAACTAACCGATTTTCCTTTATCGCATAATTATACTCAAGTAGGAAATACATCTTAAATAACGGTCAATAATTGTTTAGATTTGTATGTATTTATTTATTTAAAATTTTTTTTTATTATTAAAATAAGAAAATGAAATAATTTACAGTTCACTGTGGCGAATGAGTAACATTTTTCATTTAACATTATTGTTATAAAATATCACTCTGACATTCACGTTGTACCTCGAGTGAAAAGTTTAACTAAACTGGCTATAATACAATTTTTCTGCCTTTTCAAAAGATATAAAATGTCAAATAAATGTGTAAATTGGCTTGTGGTTAAACCGTAAAGAAAATTTATCTTGAAAATGTATCTTGAATATATGTTGGAGGTAATATGTATCTTATCCTTACGTTTGAAGCTATATAGTTTTTAAACAGCATGTATTTCCATATTATTTAAAAACAATATCATCTCAGCATCGTTTAGAACATTGTAGCCAAAAAAGAATCTTCTCCTTTCCATTAATATCGGACATCTTCCTAGGAAATGCACCATATCTTCTCTTTCTCTCTGGTTAAATATCGGTAGAACTTCTCTATGTGGCACATATTTTCGTTGTAGTTCAAGCTTTACATTTCCTCATCATAACCTGTGTGTTTGAATGAAAATTTAAAATTGGCTGAATAACTTTGAAAATAAAATTCACGACTTTTTCAAAATTCATAAAATGATTTTTCTAAGATTAAGAAAACTGAAAAAAATAAATATGTATAAAGTTTGGTTTAAGGCTACAAAAACAACTCTTGAAATGGTTATAACCTCTAAACAAAAATTACATTTAATTTCTTGTGTATAAGAAAGAATGTTGAGAACTTTTTTCTATTTTTGAAATTCGTTAGAGTAGTGTTTTTTTTAAATTTTTTTTTTAATTTTCAAAAAATGTTCAAAAAATATTTTGAGTGTCATTTAAAAGGAAAACTAAGTCGACTTTTTAATTTAAGAGTTACTAAAATGATTTTGCACAAAAATTGCATTGAAATCAGTTGTGTCGTTTACGAGTAATTCAGACATCAAGAACATTTTTTACTTGCGATATAGGTACTACATATATATCAAGTTATGCATTCGTACAAAAAAAAAAAAAAGTTGAGATAACATTTTTCCATGACATTACGTTGGTAGAGAATGCCAAAAAAGTGGGTCCCGGAACTCCGTCTGTATGTCTGTCTGCCTGTCTGTCTGCCTGTCTGTCTGTCAGTCTGTCAGTCTGTCTGTCTGTAAACGCAGCTACAGCCTAAACGGATGGACCGATTGATGTCAAACTTGGTATGTAGCGTTATTTGGCGACTCTCCAGAGGGGTTTTTGGTATTAATTTTTTTGGACCAAAAATAACGGTACTTGTCATATACCGATTTTAGTAAAATTGAAATATCTCGAAAACGGCTCCAACGATTTTGTTTAAAAAATTCAAATGTTAGTTTTAAGCTAAGGTCTATCTTTAAATGAAAAATTTTTTTTTGAAAATCATTATTACCTAACGGTATCTGCCATAGAACCGTTTTTTTTTTCAAATCCGTTTATCTCCGAAACCGCTTATTCGATTTGAACGAAACTTTTTGTGAAGAAGCATTTAACAAATTTTGATAAATTTCCAAAAAAATAATTTTTGGATTTTTGAAAAAATTTTGAAAATTTTTTTTTGAAAAATCAAATTTTCGAAAACGGGATATTGAATTTTTTTTAAATTTTGTTTTTAGATATTGATTAGTGATTTCTACAAAATGGCATACCAATTTTATTTTAAAACTTGTTAACCAAGAAATTATTTAAAAAAAATTAGTTTTTTAAAAAACGGCTCTAACAATTTTGAAAATTTTTTGTCTAAAATTGCATCTTAATATATATCAATCAAAACTGCATACTTGTTTTGGAGGGCAATTTGATTTCAAATTTAGTTTTATTAAAAAAAAAAACGAATTTTATTTTTTTTTTCAAATTTCAATATAAAAAGTCTTAAAAATCTAAGCAACTTTAACTCTAAGAGCAAGTTCGTGCGACCCAGTCGTGCATTTTATTTTATTATAGGGCAAGTACCTAAAGTTAATTTTTGTCCTTAAAAAAATTTTAATTTTCCATTTAGGAAATCACTATACAAAGTTTGATAACCTGTTAAATAAATTTGTTTGTGAAAAATAATGCTTATAATCCAGTCAAATAAGGATTTAACCTCGGAATGAATGTTAGTAGAAATTTTTTTTTATCAATATCTTCCTTTTGCCATTCTATAACATATCTCAAAAGTCTAGAAAAATCTCATGTCCGCTTGTCGCGATTTCAAGGTCAAATCGCGAAATGGAGATTTTCAAAATTAGCAAAAATAGGCTATGGTATTATATACACATATGATACATGATTTCAAGGTATTTTTTAATGCTGATTCCAAAAAATCTAAAATCAAGGCAATCTGACGTCTCTGAAAAAAGTTATATCTGTTTTTCATCTTTCAACCCATATTATTATAACAGTTGCTAACTTACTACCGAAAAACCCTTAAAAGTAATGGTAGCGGAATCATATTTTGCATGAAGGTTTTCATATCCATTATCATTAAGAATCAAAACAATGCAATGCAAAAAAAACATTTATGTCTATGACAAAATGGTATTTTTGGAGAAAAGGGGAAATTTTGGGATGTGCACTAAAAAACATCCTGGTACAATCTTGGAATTAGTGCTAATAGGCTAATTTTTTTGTTTCTATCTTTGTTTGGATATTCTATAACTTATGTCAAAAATCTAAAAAAATCTCATGACCGCAAGTTCTTATTTTCCAGATTTAAAAAAAATAATAAGAAAATTTTAGATTCTTATATGTATACCAACATAACCCATATCATTTCAAGGTATTTTTTAATGCTGATTCCAACAAAACCCACAAACAAATCAATATGACCATCCCTGAAAAGTAATGTACCTTATTCATGTTGATCTGACACAAATATCTGAAGAGTAGTTTTTCAATTTTTTCAAATCTGCACCTTATCTTCAAACCAAGAAAATTAGGACTTGCGGACATGAGATTTTTTTAGATTTTTGAGGGTAGTTAAAGAATATCCAAACAAAGATTCAAATGAAAAAATTAGCCTATTAGCACTTATTCCTAAGATGAACAAGAATCTTCTTTAGTGCATATCCTAAAATTTGCCCCTCCATCAAAAAATACCATTATTTCGTAGGTATATATATTTTTTGTAATGGATTGTTTTGATTTTTAATAATGATGGATTCTAAAATCTTCATGCAAAATTTGGTTCATCTACCATAACTTTTAAGGGTTTTTCGGCAGTAAGTTTGCAACTGTTATAATAATATGAGTTGACAGATGAAAAACAGGTATTACTTTTTCCAGAGACGTCAGATTGTCTTGATTTTAGATTTTTTGGAATCAGCATTAAAAAATACCTTGAAATCATGTATCATATGTGTATATAATACCATAGCCTATTTTTGCTAATTTTGAAAATCTCCATTTCGCGATTTGACCTTGAAATCGCGACAAGCGGACATGAGATTTTTCTAGACTTTTGAGATATGTTATAGAATGGTAAAAGAAAGATATTGAGCAAAAAAAATTTCTACTAACATTCATTCCGAGATTTACCCCTTTTTTCTCCTTATTTTACTGTATTATTATGCTTTTTTATATTCACTTATGATCATTGAATTTAAAAAAATGTTAGCAGAAAATTATCCTTAATTGACATTGACGATAGAAAAAACCTTATCATATCGAACCATGTAAAACCATAAACTTTGCACTTAGTGTTTTTGTCAGCAGTTACTTTGATTCAATTTAAAAGTCATTGCATCGAACAAATTTAGTTTCATTAGAATTCGTCACCAGTATGTTTTGGCTCCTGATAATTCTAGTGCCTTTTACAACTGCTAAAATAAACAGTTTTTTTGTAAATCAAATTGTTAATAAACTTTGTGATTTCCATCAAATCGAAACATTAATAATTTTCAAAGAAGTTTCCTTAAATTTCAAAAATCACAATGAACTCTCCGAAGAACTCTTGGCATCCAATCAACTAACACAAATATATTTCAATAAATTTTCATATGATGAAGTCAAATCTATTGTAAATGATGAAAGAAGTCTATCAGTTTTTTATATGGAACGGTTGTTGCATGTTTTTCAAAATACAATCGATATCAGACTTCGTGGAATGCATCATTCAAAAGTTGTAATAGTTCTGAGAGAACCAACTTCTCTAATATTTTTAAATATGTTAAAAAAATGGCTATGGTCGAAAAAATTCAGCAATGTTTTAACTATCTTCGAAGACTTACTGACCCATCAACTTCGAATGTATTCACTCGATCCTTATCCTTCTGCAAAGTGGGTTAATAGAACAAATTGCAACGAAACAGGAAAGCTTTATACCGAAGTGACCAAGGATTTGAAGAAATATTCAATTCAAACAGTGTTTATGGATGATATTCCAAAGGCATTTAAATATACAAAATATGGGAAAAAATTACTTGTAGGAAACGAGGCTAATTACATTGGAGCATTTGCAAAATACATGAACATACAACTCATCCCCATATTTCTACCGAACATGGATTTAGAAAAGATTTTTCAAATCATCAGTTTTCATGATATGGAGCTTAGTGTTCACACTTTTACCATGCACTATTTGGCACAGTCTGGAAAAAGTTATCCTCTTGACATTGAACGTTGGTGTATTATGGTACCGTTCCGGAATGAATTACCGAAAAGTCAACTGGTTTTTAAGACCTTTGATATGAAAACTTGGCTTGTTATTGGATTGAATGTAGTTTTTGTTGCGGTTGTTTTGCAATTTATCCATTCAACACCACTCACTGCGGACGCGTTTGGCCAAAATCTTCTACAAAGTTTGTCCATAATGATGTTCAGTTCAAACCAAATAAAACGGATACCAGTGCCCTCTGCATTTCAGTGTGTATTTTACTTACTTGTAATTTCCTTAGGATTTATTCTTTGTTCAATCTACTCAAGTTTTCTGTCAAGATTTTGTACAACATTGATATTTCGAAACACAATCGATACAGTTGACGATTTAATAAAAGAAGACCTTCGAATAATGATAATCGATTATGAAACTACGGAAATCCGGAAGAAAGCAAACTTTGACGAAAAATTCTTTAAACTTCTGTACCCAATGCCGTATTATGATGTCGTGGTTCAGAGAAATAATTTTAATAGCAACTTTGCCTATTCTATTTCTCAGAGTGATTGGATTCATTTGGATAAGCAACAGAGCAAACTGAAGAAGCCTCTTTTTCGACTTTCAACAATTTGTTACGGACGACATTTAAGGATGTTTCGACTGCAGTATGATTCACATTTGAAGAAGCATTTGGATGATTTCATATTAAGGGTTAAAGAAGGTGGATTGGATGTTGCTTGGAAAGATGAATCATTTCGAATGGCTGTTTCAATGAAGTATTCGAGAATATTAGTTGATAAGTCGACTGTTATTAAACCCTTGAGTTTGGAATTTTTTGAGAAAGTTTTTATTGTTTTGTTGGTAGGAATTGGTTTAAGTGTAATGTGTTTTATGATTGAAGTCTTATTCAAAAAAGTTGTTATTTTAAGATTTTTATTAAAAAAGAAGTAAATTAAGCATTCAAAAGAGTATATTTATTGCATATTTATGAATGTATGTTTAGTGAATAAATTTATGAGCACAATTTTTTTGTCACTTAAATTATTTGTTAATATAATTGCAACAGAATATAGATTTGTATTCCTGAACACAATAATGGATAATTTCGAAAATCTAAAAAAATTTTTTTAATTTTTCTGTGTTCACTGTGATTTCATATCTATAAACTAAAACTTATTTCGGGGCTTTGATCCGAAAATATCTGCTTCCGAATGAAAAAAAAATATTTCGTTTGCAAATAATTCAGCAACCCGAACTCGTACAAACTTTTGGTTTTCAGTTATGAATAGAGCCTAAATGGTCCTTTCGTTTGATGTCTCATTCGATGGATTTTTAAAAATACCTTTTTTTAGACAAGGGGTACCCCTTGGATAATTTTCGAAAATCTTAAAAAAAAGCTTGTAATATTTTTAGTTGAATGAACTTTGTTTCGTAAAAACAACATTTGGCAACCATAAGAATCGTCTAGCCGTTCAGGACATACAAATCGACTAGGCTCTTGGACTAGTAGGTATATTTAAAAATCTATTATGTGATTAAATTTGTATATGGAACCAAAAGTAGATAAATATTCTATTCTTTATGAATAGTTAATGTGCATAAGAAGAGGAGGTATTTAATTTATTTTTAAATTCACTTGAGCTCTCAAGTTAAAGAGATTCCTTTAACTTAAATACCTACGTTTTTGAAAAAAAAAAATATTTTTTTAACGCGATGTGAAACCATAAGGTATAAAATTTCATTTTCATTCATACAAAAAATCGTTTTAAATCAACTAGAAATCAATCAATTATCATGTTGTTTTTATTAAACATAATTTTCAAATGGCTAGATAGAAAATTTTTGGGTTGGGGTCAAAATTCTGCCGGGGTGAAAATTCTTTTATCAAAATTCTGCTTTAAAAATTCTGCTTTACAAAATTCTGCTTTCAAAATTCTGCTTTTCAAAATTCTGTTTTTAAAAATTCTGTTTTTCAAAATTCTGCTTTTCATAAGTCTGCTTTTCAAAATTCTGCAAAAAATTAAAAAAGGGTTTGGAAAATGTTACAAAGCGCGCGCTTTTTAACATTTTCCAAACCCTTTTTTAATTTTTTTGCAGAATTCTGCAAAATCATCTTTTTGAAAATTTGTCATTTTTTAAATGCGTATTAATTTTTGTTTTAAAAATGAATAAATTTGAAAATATTAAGAAAAGGTTATTAATTTATCAAATAAAGATGAATATTCAAAAATTTGAATAAGAAAAGAAATATTTTGTATTAAACAACATCGGTTCCAATTAGTTTACATATTTTATTTGAAAGAAAGTTAGTATATGGAATTCAAAAAATATTTGCGACACTTAAATAAAAAAAAATTAGTAAAGTAGCAATGTTGAATTACATTAGTAGGGTTGGGGTTGAAATTCTGTATGTTGCAAAATTCTGTATTCAAAATACTGTATGTCAAAATTCTGTATGTGCAAAATGCTGTAGGAACAAAATTCTGAAAGTCAAAATTCTGTATAGTAAAATTCTGGTTGGTCAAAATACTGTATTTCAAAATTCAGTATGTCAAAATTCTGTATGTGCAAAATGCTGTAGGAACAAAATTCTGAAAGTCAAAATTCTGTATAGTAAAATTCTGGTTGGTCAAAATACTGTATTTCAAAATTCTGTACATCAAAATTCTGTAAATCAAAATTCTGTAAAAATGCTGTAAAAAAATATCGTTTTGATAATGTAAAAAAGTGCGCGCGCACAGAATTTTGTCGTACAGAATTTTGACAAGCAGAATTATGACCCGCTCCCACATTAATGAGGTGTGTTTTTCTTTAGCCAGTGCATATGCTACAAAAAAAAAGGGAGCGATTCATAATTCTGCTTGTCAAAATTCTGTACGACAAAATTCTGTGGGGTCAAAATACTGTAATACCATAATTCTGTACGTCATTATACTGTAAATACAAAATTCTGTACTTCAAAATACTGTATAAACAAAATACTGACATGCAAAATTCTGTTTTGTAAAATTCTGTACGGCAAAATAGAATTTTGATGTACAGAATTTTGAAATACAGTATTTTGACCAACCAGAATTTTGCTATACAGAATTTTGACTTTCAGAATTTTGTTCCTACAGCATTTTGCACATACAGAATTTTGACATACAGTATTTTGGCATACAGTATTTTGAATACAGAATTTTGCAACATACAGAATTTCGACCCCAACCCAAAAAAAAAAACAGAATTGGCAGAATTTTTTTATTCAAATATAATGCTGGTAGAATTTTAAAAAGCAGAATTTTAAAAAGCAGATTTTTGAAAAACAGAATAAAAAAAAGCAAAATTTTGAAAAACAGAATTTTCGCTAAAAAAGCAGAATTTTGAAGCCAGAATTTTGACCCGATCCCAAAATTTTTACATGATTTTTATATTCTAATACACGTTACTTTAGAAAGCTAAATGAAACTTCCTTTCATTTAAAACTGCCAACCATGTTAAACTAACACAACGACGTTGATGAATTAACATGATCTACATTAAACTTACAATATCTACTTGTAAATT
The DNA here is from genome assembly GCF_945859705.1 of Episyrphus balteatus. Classification (NCBI taxonomy): domain Eukaryota; kingdom Metazoa; phylum Arthropoda; class Insecta; order Diptera; family Syrphidae; genus Episyrphus; species Episyrphus balteatus. The sequence goes on along the minus strand of NC_079137.1, from coordinate 37,966,628 downwards.
TTACATACCCCCATTGTCAAATTATTATAACATGATCTATGATGATCTGATTACTTTGGGTGATATGAGCAACCACAGTGTAAATTTAATAATGTCATCAGGTAAAGATTACAAAATTTAATGCAACGCAAATATTTATTCGTGTTAAAATAACAATGTCCTTGGTGTATCTAAAAGAAATCGTGTAAGTGTCGGAATTTTAGTAAGAACATTCGTAATCATGTACCTGATGTTTTTTTTTTCTAAGTATGGGACTTGCAATACATTATAAACAGAGACCAGAAATAACAGTCAACCTTTATTTTCAATCGGTTTCTCTCTGAGAGTTACCACAATACTTTAAATAGTTTCGGTTAAGGTTTGAGATTTATTTTTAAAAATCAAAAATAAAGGTTATATGTAGGTTGAGATTTATTTTTTATTTTTTTTAAATATCTCTCAATGGTTGAGATTTTTACAAAAAAAATAAATGGAAAAGGTCAACCTTTAACCGTTTTCGCTGAAAATAAATCAAAAATGGTCAATTTAAAGGAAAATGTCGAATATGTCAAGAATGTCTTTATATTGCAAAAATAAATATGAAAAGGCTGTTTTTTCTAAGTTTATGTATCAAATAATGTATGAACTAAATAGACTCTCACAGTTCTTTAGACCCAAGATTATATCTCTTTTCGTTTAAAGTAAAATCTAAAGACGAAAATGTGTTTTCCACTGTGATTTGAGCCGCTGGGACGACAAGCACAACCAATTTAATTTCGAATATTTCAGGAGACAGATGTTCTAATATCTAGGTCAAAGCGTTCAGATTCCTGAAGCGTTTTCGCCCGCCCAACTTCAAACGGCTATATCTCGGAATTTTGGAAAAAAATGAATTTTGATGCCAAAAGGTAGCGGGGACTCTAACCTACATTTGGGAACAACTCCCATCTCTGTAGGTGCACGCGTTCTCAAACCGGGAGAACTTAAAGGTAAACAAAAAGTTAAGCCCGATTCTGAAAAAATAGGCATGATGTGGAAGATGATTTTTTTTAAATCTGACAATGTGCAAAGCGTAGGCCCATGACACAAGCTATCATTTGTCATCACTCCAAAAAATTGCTCTCAAGCGGCTTAGCTTCCAGGAGCGTTCAAAGGTTCGGGTATTTTTCGAAAAAAAAAATTTACCCCAACTTTCAAACGCGATTTTCTCGGAATTTTGAAAAAAAAATCCAAAAAACCGCTTACACCACTATCGGATAGCTGAGAATATAAGCTTTCATATGGCACCACTCCCATGTCTCTAGGAATTGATACACTTAGATGAGATTTATTTTTTTCTCTCAGCGATAAATCTCACTGGTTGACCGAAACATAAAAAAATACAAAATAAAGGTTTCTCTCAGACCTTGACCGAAATTTTTCTTTTTTAAAAATAAAGGTTATTTTATGACCTTTATTGAAAATTTCGACAAATAAGAGTTATTAAGGAACCTTTCAAAAGGTTGAGATCTATTTCTGATCTCTGATTATAAATGTTGACGAACTATTGAAATATGCAATGCAGAAGAAGTCTAGGAATCTAGTTCACCTTATTTTTTCAAAGACAAAGACTCAAACTGAGAAGTAAATGTCCATGATTGGAAACCTATTTCCATCTTCCTTTAATTTCGCTTAAAAATTCTGCTATCACAAGCCTACCATCAAACAAAATTGAAGCGTAAACACAAATTAAAATTACTTCAGCTACGTATGGTAATTTTTTTTTTTTTTGTTTATTTTCGATTATCGACAGGATTCTGCCCCCGATTGAACACACAGCTATTTCAATAACAACCTTGCAAATTATATTGCAAAAGGGATAATAATTTTCTTGCACTTTAACCTTGAGAGCTGTGATTTTGAAAACTATAAGTTAACGCACATTTCTTCTACTGATTGCAGTTGAAAGTTTTATTTTGTCCTGAATACCTGCAAGAAAAAGACATGCAAAAAATCCTTAAGAATTGGTTTCTTTGTCAATTTCTTGCATATAACATATTGCTTAGTGTCGAAAGTGTGAATTTCTCCCGAATAATGGAATTATCTGATCAAATTCGACAAAAAGAAGAAATACGTTCCACTGTGATTTTTGCACAAAAAAGTTTTGTGACTAATTTGACCGGATACGAATACCTTCTTCGACATGAAAGTTCTATTGTTCCTTTGGTTTTGATTGGCGAAGACTATACTGAGAATGAAATGTTGGGACTTATTCTAGGTCTTTGGTCTTTTGTACTAGTTTTCATGGATAAAGTTGATAATTACGATATGTTCTCAATCATAAATGATACTCTTCGTCAAATTCATTCATCCAAGATGCTCTTCGTTTTGGAGAAGGAACCACAGGATTCGGAGTCGTTAAGAAAGTTTTTTCAAACTTGTCTCCGATTGGGAATAGTCAATATCATCATAATGTTCGACAATGAAGTTCTCACCTATGAACCATTCCCTGAAGTCAGCTTAGAAAATATCACATCAACTGCAATGACAGATTATTATCCAGATCGAAGTTATGATCTAAAAGGTTACGTTTTTTACACACCAATTTATCAAGATGGATCAAGAGTTTTTATGTACACTGACCAAGATGGCAATGAAAAGATAACAGGAGTTAATACGGAGATTTTTAGGTCCTTTGTACAGAGACATAATGCCACATTTGAAAGACTTCTCGATGGAACGAATCACAGTGGATTTGACATACTTGGTGCATTGTCACTTTTAACACAGGGTAAAGTTGACATCTTGATGCATTCTTATTCGTCTTTTTCGCCAAATAAATTCGCCTTTAGTTATCCGATTGCACAAATTAAATGGCAGTTAGTTTCTCCATTTGTGGGAGAAATTCCTTCTTACCGGTACTTGATCTTGCCATTTGATTGTGAAGTTTGGGTATTTCTTGGAATCACTTTTGTGTACATCTCAATAGCTAGCTATTTGACTCGAAGGTATTGTCAAAAATTGCCAGAATATGGACCAGCATTTTCACGAAGTTTGACTCAATTACTTTACCTTTCTTCGACTGATTTGCATTGTGATTTACGTGCATTAATTTTCGAAATGCAAATCTTCTGTTACGGACTGATTTTGACAAATATTTATGCAGCTTTTTTGTCAGCATTTCTAACCACAACAGTTCAGGGCAATCAAATTGACACCTTTAAGCAATTATATGAAAGTGGTTTTAAAATTATTTCGACATATTTCGAAATTATTGCAATTACTAGTACAAGTGGGTTTAATCAACATTACAAAATTCTTTTCGAAGCTCAAAATATTGACTTTATCAACGAATATCGCAGAAGCTTGAATAGAACTTTTGCATTTGTCTTTGCTGAAGATCGGGCGAATTTCTTTTTAGGTCAACAGAAATATTTGGCCAAGAAGCGAATGTACGTTTCGAAGAATACAATGGGAACGTATTTTTTGACATTTATCATGCAAAAAGATTCACCATTTCGAAAGAGTTTCGATGGGATTTTATTGCAGCTTTATGAAACCGGTTTGTATAAGAAATGGGAAGAAGATGTTTTTAATCAAGCTGTGGCTTCCAAGTATTTGCAATTATTTCGAACGGAGAGTGAGGATTTATTTCGACCATTGACAATTGCTCATTTGGGAATTGGTTGGTTTACACTTGCCATTGGATTTGGATTGTCAATGATGGTGTTTTTGGTGGAGTATATTAGATTTAAAGTAGTAAAGAAGTGGAACGAGAACTGAATATTTATCAGAAATTGATCGTTATTGAAGATGGAATTGTTATATTCAACTGCTGTTATTGTTATTTGTTATTAACCCTCTGTCGGCACAAGGGTGCGAATTTGGCAGGACAAAAATAAAAAAATTATGATTTTTCAAAAAAGTGGTCACAAAAAAGTCTCTTTATAAGGGTGAAAATATTTTTTTTCGCAGTTGTGAATACAATATTCGAATTCCTCGGAATATTCTACATGAATTTCATACTTGATTCTTTATAAAATATTGTGACTGAAAAAAATTCTAGCGACATGAAAAAGTATAAACCAAATTCGCACCCGTGTGCCTATCACGTCACAAAAAAGAGGTGTGCCTACAGAGGGTTAAGTAGTTCTTACTTGTTGCTGTTGTTATAATTGTTAAATAAATGTTGTTGAAAAAGAAACTAAGGTTTTTAACCCGTTTATAATGTTTTTTTTTCACAACCCTGAAATAAAAACAAAATTACATTTCAGGATGAGAATGTTCAAGGGATCATAAAAGTTCATTTTTAATTTTCAGTCCCATGAGACATGGCGGATGAGACATGTCTCATAGGAAATGTCTCATAGGAAATGTCTCATGGGACATGTCTCATAGGAAATGTCCCATGAGACATATCCCCTGAGACATGTCTCTTGAGACATGTCCCATGAGACATTTCCTATGAGACATGTCTCATGAGATTTGTCCCATGATACATTTCCTATGAGACATGTCTCATGAGACATGACCCATGAGACATGTCCCATGAGACATGTCCCATGAGACATTTCCCATGATGTCTCATAGGACATGTCTCATAGGAAATATCTCATGGGAAATGTCTCATATTACATGTCTCATGATACATTTCTTATGAGACATGTCTCATGGGACATTTCCCATATCATGAGATTTATCCATTAAACATTGTTTAGGTATGATTTTCGAGTTTTTTGGGTTAAAATCGATACGAAAAGTGGCACGGCAGTGGACACCCAGTCCCATAAATTTTATTTTTTGTAAACTAGTGCAATTTTAAAATTTTGTTTTTATTTTTTTTCATAATAACTCTTTTCTTAGCATAGCTCTTCTTTTTATATTTTTGCTGCAAACACGAATTTATTTATACTATTTCCTCTATTCGATTTTCCCCATAAACCGGACATTAATAGGAAAAACCAAATCACTGCTTTTGCAATTTACCTTCAAGTACCTACGATTTTCAATGTCTTGAATTATTAAAGTACCACCTTTTCCCTGATTCCACATTAAAGTGATTTATAGAAATTGCTTAAGGATTGTTTAACCTTGTTGCCCTTCTTTCAAAGAAAACCAAAATTTCAAATGAAAATTCTTCCAGAATAATAAGACATCTAAATGGCATATTAGAAAGGAAACTTGAATTCACATAAAGCAATTGTTTGTGTACTCTTTCTTTAATTTTATTGCTTTTGCATATGAAAATATGAAGATAAATACTTTATTAATGGTAAAGTTAAAATAAAATAATCATTGTTTTACTTGAATGAGTTAAATTAAGGCAAATTACTCATACTCATACACGTGTCTTACTCCTACCACCATGTAAAGAAATATGGAACACGTTGAAGTTTAAATTAATAACAAAAAAAGGTTATGCAACACTACAGGGTTAAGAGAAGAACTCGATTAGGGTGCAACATTTCGCGCGATTAATAATTCAACTACTCTACCTACAGGGAATGAATTGATTTTCTTCCTCCATCGGGTAACTGTGTCGTCATCGTCTTACATAGAATCCTTTCATTTGGACTCGTACTTCCTTTCAACCAACAACGAATGAAACGAAAGCAATCTAAACGAAGAAGTGTAAGTATAATTTCCTTTCAACGAACGTAACGAAACACCATCTTCAAGAGTTTCAAAATGAAAGTCAGAGTGTGCAGAGAAGTTTTTCGGTTTGGTAGACAGGTGATATCTACTTTTGCGCTATTATCACACGTTCAAGGACGACACAAGATGAGAATGAAGTACGTTTGTTCCAGTTTACTTTCTTGAAATTAGTTGCAAGGAGAGTGCACAAATGAAAGCAATATTGTAGCCATCATCGTCGTCGTCGTCCCATCATTAGACATAAGGACCTTTAAGAGATGTGATTTTTTTTTTTTCTTAACAGCTTCAGAATTGGATGCACTCTTGAAATGATGCAATCTGAGGAGGACATTTATTTTTATTTTTAATATCGAATCCAATTTCCTTAACCGGAATAGAAAAGGTTAAGAATCTCGAATATTAAAAAAAAATTAAGATTAGTTTATTTTCAATGGTTTCCAAAAGAGAATATTCGATTTTAAAATTCAAATCATTGAATGTACCCAAATTAATTCATCATAAAAACACATATCGTAAAAAGTTCCATCAACTGTTGTCTCATCTCACCTGAACTTGGAATTATTTCAAGTAAAACCCCTTATTTCCTGAACGTGCGTATTATAGATCAATCACCTTTATTTTCGTGCTGAAAAAAAGTAGGATATCGTGCACCTTTTCGACAAGAAAACCTCAAATTTTCCAGAAGGGCCCTATAGACGACAGATTATTCGTAGAATATGTTTCTTTTAATCACGCAGTAAGGAAATAGGAGCTCCTTCCACTAACGAATTAAACGATTTATGATACACTGTGGCGAATACGTAACTTTTTTCTATGGAACAAGTTAAACTGATGTTATATTGATTTTCTAGATCATTTTTGAATTTTTTAAATTGTTTTTATAACTTTTTGTACAGATTTACATACTTGCATGCTCTTTTTTAACATACAAAATAAGGAACCAAAATATAAGTCAACATTTTTATTCCATTTTAACGAACCACAGTGAGCCTGAACAAGTTTAAGGTTGACCTAAAATGACGACAAAAACTAAAAATGAGGCTTTGTTCCTGAAGGCCTCAGCAATAATAATCAGTTTTTACCAAAATCGGATTAGCTTCCTTTTTTGAGATACCCCCCGTAAACGTGTTTTTTTCGAGAAAAATTCATTTCAGCACAAAGCTGGAGTACCATAACTTGGGCGCCGAGAATTGAAAACGGTTTTTCGTAGAGGTATTCAATACAATCATTTTTTGTAATGGGTCTACGCCCCCCCCCCTCCCCTTTTGGCAGGAGGGTCAATTTTCCAAAAAACTACTAAAAAAATTATTAAAAAACAACGGCAACACTTACAATTATCAATGATACTTTTTCCAATTGCTAGAATTGTACACTTAATTTGAGTTTGGGAGCAGGTCATAATTCTGCTTGTCAAAATTCTGTACGACAAAATTCTGTAGGGTCAAAATACTGTAAGACCATAATTCTGTACGTCATTATACTGTAAATACAAAATTCTGTACGTCAAAATACTGTATGAACAAAATACTGACATGCAAAATTCTGTTTTGTAAAATTCTGTACGGCAAAATACTGTATATCAAAATTCTGTAAAAATGCTGTAAAAAAATATAGTTTTGATAGTGTAAAAAAGTGCGCGCGCGTAAAAATGCTGTAAAAAAATATAGTTTTGATAATGTAAAAAAGTGCGCGCGCACTTTTTTACATTATCAAAACTATATTTTGATGTTTTAACAAAAATTTTATTTATGGCCTGATGCTCTTGAAATTTAAACCCCCCCCCCCATTTATTAATATAAGTGTTCACTTGACTTTATAACCCTCTCCATACAATGAAACTATTCAAAAGGATAATAATAATAACAAACTCTATACTACAACATTGCAGTTTACCAATTTGGTTAATTTATTGACATAAAATAAATAACTCAATTCCACTTGAAATGAATGCATTTGTGATTAGCATATTAAATAAATCCATCAGGCTTAAAGTTTATAAATAATAACAGCATTAAACTCTAAACCATTAAATATAAATTAACATTTAAGCCAATTTTGGTTTTGTCATCGAGTTTCTAAGTGGTTTAACAGTTTATCTGTGAACAAATACTATACGAGTTGGAAATTTTACCTAAAATTGCTATTTTTGTTTGTATTTGTTAATCTATGGTAGAAAGGTTATCAAATCCATTTAACAAACAAAAAAAAAAGATATATAAATTCAAACATATCTAAATGGAAACCTTAATTGCATTACAATGTCATCATGGACAAAAATGAAAACGTTTTTATTTCGTTTCAAATCGACAAAAAACCATTGAGGGCATTTTTCTATTTTTTTTTTTTTCTTTTATTTTTTAACATATATGTATTTTGTTTTATTATTTGATTTAAAACTTCATATACGATTGCAGATTGTACACCGTAAAAGTTTCGAATTCATTGTTTGATATTTCGACTGATTGCTCTTTATACAAAAAAAAAAAAATACAAAAAAACAAGTCTAAAGAAATTATAAAAAAAAATTATTTTTGTTGAATTTTTATTTGAAGTGCACATCCTTGCGACCATCACCCACATTGTAGGTACTTCAAGGCTTAAAAGTTTTGTTATTAACACAGCACAAGAAATGATAAACTTCATTTTCTGTTGGTTTTGATAAACGATAATAACCATATTGTGAAGGGAACATAGGAAAAACAGTGTGTTTCGAAAGAAATCTCATAGTTTGATGATTAAATTTATTATAAAAAAGTTAAGGTTTCAATTTTTTTTTAAATAGATAAAATAATTGTAGGTTTCTTTAAAGAAAAAAAGATTTCACTACAATCATAAGTGGGGAAAAGATGGAAAAGTATTGGACAGTTAACAGTATCTGAGTTCGCACCTTCAATAAAATCTAAAGGAAATTGATTGAAATCATTTTTTGACATAAGAAAAGTGGGATTTTATTAAGCCATATGGAGTCATGTGCCAATGAAATGGTTTTGAAAAAATAATCATCGACATTTTAGCCTTTCTTGTATCCTAGAAACTTTCAATTTCTCACACTCATAAGAATTGTGGTGTATCAAAGAGAAACAAATTTGATAATTTTCACTCAGGGGGTGTGGTAACCGCCCATTTTCGTTGAATTATTATCAAAAGTTATCACACATTTCTGAATACCTAAGATTTTCTAAACTTGATAGAATGGTAGAGCTGGATAATCTGCGAAGGCCGGAGGTGTGATACTATTTACTGGCAAAAAATTTGTTATGGTCTTAACTTTAAGAAAAACTGTTATTCTTTATTACTACGTTACTTACTTACTTAGGGTGACCAGTGCCGTAAGGTGGCAATATTCCGCTGTGGATTTGGGCCTCAACCAACAAGCTTCGCCAGCCAGTTCTATCTTTAGATCGCGGCTTCCAGTTTCGCAAGCCAAGGTGATTGAGGTCCCCTTCCACATGGTTGCGCCAACTCAGACGAGGTCTTCCTCTACTGCGCCGTCCCTCTGGGCCGGAGCATTGTTGTCCATGCGCTCAACGTGACTTAGCCATCTTAGTCCAGTCATTTTAGATTTGGTTGTATGGAGGTCTGAGAAATAATTCGCAACTGCAATTCGGACTAAAAATATGAAAGTACACTAGTACAGGAACTAAACCCCCCATTTTCCGAACAAATGTCTGGACGACTTTGGCCGCCATTTTGTTTTGAACAGTTTTGCGACTATCGCTTGTAGTTCGGCTAGTTTTGGTCTTAGAGAAAAATGTTATGAGACAAAGTTGTAGCAAATTTTATTTCCCACAAAAAATGTTAAGTAAGTTTTTATTCTAAAACCTACCATTTAGGAGTTATAATGAATTTCGTAAAATGCTATGCTCACTTATTTTTTATATTCACCATAACTTTTTTTTCAAACTTTTATTAAAAAATTGTTGTTATAAAAGTTAAAGAGCTACTAATTATCTATGTTTGTCTCATACTAAGTTTTTTGTCCGAGTTGCCGTTTCCTCACTAAAACAAAAATTCAATAAAAAAATTAGCAAAAACAGGGTGAGGGGAGAGTACGATAATTGTGGTGCCGAGATTTTATAACAGTTTTTTGAAGAAGGGTTCAATACAAGTATTTTTTACTATCGGAAGGGGGGTCTATCTCCCCCCGTTTATGCGGGAGGGGCAGTTTTCTAAAAAAAAAACAGCCTAAAATAAAAAAAAATATTAAAAAACAACGGCAACACTTACAGTTATGAATGATACATTTTTCAAAAGCCACAATTATATGCACTATTGTAGTTTTTAAATGGAGCTATTTAAATTTATAGTTTTTGAAATAATCGATCTCAAAGTTAAATTTAGGAAAAAAAAATTTTTTTTTAATCGATTATTTCAAAAACTATAAATTTTAATAGCTCCATTTAAAAACTACAATAATGCATATAATTGTGGCTTTTGAAAAATGTATCATTCATAACTGTAAGTGTTGCCGTTGTTTTTTAATAATTTTTTTTATTTTAGGCTGTTTTTTTTTAGAAAACTGCCCCTCCCGCATAAACGGGGGGAGATAGACCCCCCTTCCGATAGTAAAAAATACTTGTATTGAACCCTTCTTCAAAAAACTGTTATAAAATCTCGGCACCACAATTATCGTACTCTCCCCTCACCCTGTTTTTGCTAATTTTTTTATTGAATTTTTGTTTTAGTGAGGAAACGGCAACTCGGACAAAAAAACTTAGTATGAGACAAACATAGATAATTAGTAGTTCTTTAACTTTTATAACAACAATTTTTTAATAAAAGTTTGAAAAAAAAGTTATGGTGAATATAAAAAATAAGTGAGCATAGCATTTTACGAAATTCATTATAACTCCTAAATGGTAGGTTTTAGAATAAAAACTTACTCAACATTTTTTGTGGGAAATAAAATTTGCTACAACTTTGTCTCATAACATTTTTCTCTAAGACCAAAACTAGCCGAACTACAAGCGATAGTCGCAAAACTGTTCAAAACAAAATGGCGGCCAAAGTCGTCCAGACATTTGTTCGGAAAATGGGGGGTTTAGTTCCTGTACTAGTGTACTTTCATATTTTGAGTACAAATTGCAGTTGCGAATTATTTCTCAGCAAAAGTATAACTTGACTGGACTATCTAAATTTTATTTAAATTTTAAAACACTGTTAATTTTTTCATGCTCATGATAGCACAGGACCACAAAAAAAAGTGTCAATACTTTTAACCGGATATCCCTATCCTAATGTATTTTGACGTGCTGAATCCGAATCTGAAGTCAATTTTGCCGAAACAATTGTAAAAATTCCCAATTTTAATCCGATTTTAATGGTGTTGTCCCGCTTGATTAGGAGAAAAAAATCGTATTGCCCCACGGCACCTTAACGTAAGTCTCTGTGAACAGATAGTTGCAGTTTTTTTTGCAGAAAGTCAAAAAGTCTTGAGATGATAACCTCGGCTCTTTAGATTGTTAAGACTAACAGGAATTTTTAAGAATTCTGTCCTGAGAATGACTTGTTCCAGAATTATGATGATGTATTTGAGGAGAGATATTAATTAATATTTGTTCAATCAGTTGTTTATGAAAGTTGTAAGAAGTAGACAGCTTCTTAGAACAAAGTTGGAAACCTCCGTTCAGTCCAATGATTTCTATTATTTGCTCAGGATAATGCGAATATTAAAAGATAACTAAAATGTTTGATGAATAGCGTAAGTTTTTTTTTTTCCGAAAAAGGAAGTAAAAGCTTCTCACTTTGCTGATTATTGATGTGATTGTAGCTTTGTTGCTGATTATGACGTGTAATATCGGTTGAATTATTCCTGTAAGTGTGTATTTCCTTAAATGAGCCTTATTGCTTGATTGTAGATTTTCTTTTGATTTCAGATTTTACATTTTCTACTCAAGAGTTTGCAGTTTTTCAATCTTTTACATCACCAATTTGATGGTTGAAAATAGAGTTTTTATATTATTTGTCAAAATGAAAAATGTTCACAAAATAACACTTTCTTGCTAAATATACTGTTAAAACAAATAAATGTTCCTCGTATGACAAAGTGTATAGTATCTCCTCTCAACCAATAAAAACACAAAAAAAAAAAAAACATCCTCTGTTAGCAAGAAGAAGTTTCTTATTGCAAAACTTTTATCAAAACACCATAAATTCCAGGTGACAAATCGTTTACCAAACGATAAGTATCTACTTTCAGCTTTCGACGTATGAGGGCGTTGTTGACTCTCCCACATCTTCTCATCTTTTTCCCTCAATCTCCACAAGCGCATTTTGCCTGTCTCTTTTTCTACGACAAGATGAAAAATAATATTTATGGTCCTTCAAATGATTACACACACATTGTGAGTAGATACGAGTATATGAACGACATACTCATCCTTTCTATGTGTTCTGAAGGAGTCCTTTTGTTGAAAAAGCAAAAATAATAATAATAATATTTCATTGCACCCTGAAGAAGGTTGCAGAAGAAGAAGGGAATGATGCATCCCCAACATCCTGATGCAACTTCTAATATCCAACACCAGGTGGTGATCTCTGTTGCTTTTTCGACCTTTCTCTTTTGCTCTCTTTTGAAAAGATAATTTTTCTAATGCAATGGACGAGACGAGATTCTTATGGTTATGTGGTACTGATGCTGGTGCATGCTTCTCGTTTGGCTAGTGCTAGTGCATGCCCTGATGAATATATCCTCCTAGGCTCTCACATGTACATGACTTTTTCTTTATTCAAGGCGAAGTGACCCGATAAAAATAATAAGAAGGCAGCAGAGTAGAAAGTTATCGTTCGTTGGTTTTTTTTTTTTTTATTTTATTTTTGATTTTCTTATTTTATTCCCTTTGGTAGCGGTAAAGAAAAATTGCACAAGTAAAATTGGAAAAGAAGAAGCAGTTTTTGGTTGAAACTGTAAAGGGTCAGAGGTTTTGATAGATAGAACTTGTATTTGAGAGTAAATCGATTGGAAGAGAATTTTTTACTTAAAGTTTTCCGATTTGAACACCACTTTAGAAGTTAGAGATATCTTATAGAGGGGTATAGGTAATAGAAATCGAAAAGAAGTTTGCTTTTCACAAGAACTTTTAGAGTCCCTGTTTATCACTTTCTCAAACTTAAAGATCAAAAGAATATATTTTCAAGAACGACAGTTTTGTATTGTATTGTATTTATTTTATTTTATTTTTTTTTTTTTTTTTTTTATATTTTAAACTTAATAATCACTGTGCTACAAAATAAAAAAAAAATCCACCCGAGAAATTACATAGTGGAGGCTGTTCGTATGGTCGAATAATGCATAAAAATATTTTTGTTATATTTTTGGAATCCTCCATTATGTTTTTATTTACAAAAAACCATTTTTACAGACCTTACGATGTAATCTATCAATATCTCAGTCATTTTTCTAACAACTCTCAATATGTTATATGTTTTTGGAAAGAAGATTCCCAGACCTTTTGAATGATGTATATAAATCTATTGTTTAAACAAATTAAGTGTAGGTTTTTATCCCATAAATCTTGAAAAAGTGATTTTTTTGTCAATTTTTTCAACTTTACCTAATTTTTTTTTTGCAAAATAAAACAAACAAAAAAATAAAGTAAGGTTATATTCTGAAAGAATATACATTTAGGCACAAATTGGCGTATTTTTTATTGAATTTGACCAAAACTGCAGAATCTATGTTACTTTTTCGTAAATAGAAAATGTGGCTTTTCATGATGTGAATTGCAAGGTGCACTATAGGGTGTTCGTTATTTTAAAATAATTAGAATTTCTATGCTCCTAGGATCTTATATGGTTGAAAATAAACTAAAAAAAATATTCCCCAAGTTTCAAGTCTCTAATTTAATTCTAACCCGTGCCGCCAAGCGGTTGAAGTTTCTTATGGGAATAACATGAGGTTTCTTGGACCTTGTTCGATCAATTTTAAATTCCAGCCAAACCATTCTTTCAAAAAATTTAAAACTTTACAAACTCAAATTTAATAAGTGTAGCTATCATGTGAAAATTTTTCAGATTTTTAATTGTTATAATTTTAGAGATTTAGCTTGTTAAAAAAATAATTTTTTTCAGACTTTTTCAAAAATCGCTTTTTACACGTTTAATGCCAACAAATTAAAAAACATACATTTTTATTCACAAATAAGCGTAGTATGTATATTTAAAATGCATATTTGATTCAAAGTTCAATGAAAAATGACTGAGATATTGATAGATTACATCGTAAGGTCTGTAAAAATGGTTTTTTTTGTAAATAAAAACAAAATGGAGGGTTCCAAAAATATAACAAAAATATTTTTATGCATTATTCGACCATACAAACAGCCTACACTATGAAATTCGTCGGGTGTATTTTCAGTGTCGCACCGTGTAATAGTTTGTGAAACTATTTTTATAATACAATACTGCATAAATTGCCATTTTTATTTTTGTTATTAATTTCAAAATAATTTATGATTTGTACAATATGTTATTGTACAATGAACCTAATGTAAGGCCAAATTGTCAAAATTGTTAGAGATTCGACGAATATTAAATGCACACATTTTGTATTGAATTTTTTTCAATGCAGAAACTTTGTATTTCCAATAATTTTGTTTGTATTCAAAATATTTTTATTTTTATTAAAATTTTATTTTATATTTTTTAACGCAAAATCTTTTTATTCACAAAAGCTAAATATTTTTTTTAATGCAAATATTTTTCAGTTGCAATAAAAATTTTGTTTTAATACAATTTTCAGTGGAACAATTCAGTGGAACAAATAATTTTTGTTTTAATGCAAACATATTTTTTTCAATCATTTTTGTTTTTAAATTTGTAATGGAAAACAAATGCATATAAAGTAACTTAACTTTATGCTTGACGTTACTTCCGATAAGATTTTGATTACTGCAGTAAATACTTTGTTCAAAGCCATGACTTTTGCTTCTTCAAAGCCTCTAGTTTTTGTAGTAGTTTGTGTGCTGTCGATCAAAGAAAAATGGCTCTTTCTTTTAAGGCAGAATGAAAAGCTGTTCTGTAAAGTCATAAAGTTTCCTACATGCTTCATCCGCTAGGCCCGTTTTATAGGGTCAAGGGTCACATAAACTAATATTTTAAAAACAGAATAGAATATTTTAAGAACATAAACAGAACTTATAGCTCATTTTAAAAAAAATTGACATATGTATAAAGTTTTTTTATTAAATATATTACCGCAAAAGGCCTGTCGATTATTTGAATACCTTAGTCTTAAAAATGGCAAAAGGGAATTTAAGGGTTTTTATTAAAAGTATTAGGATCTGTATGTGTATGGCGTATACGTAAAGGGTTTATAGAAAATTTCTATCACTACTTGACGAGCTTATCAAACCAATTCTTTTAGATTTAGGATTTCATGAAACGTAGGTCCCTCAATTTCATTTGTCTCTCTGTCGAGTCTGCTATTAATACAGGTAAAATAGTACATAAAATCAAGAAATAAAAAAAAGATTGTTACACTCATGAAACTTGGCAAAAAGTTTGCTTTTAGGATAAGAACCAAGTACATAAAAAGTCTATAAAAAAAATTGGGCGGAAGGGTGTTTTTTCGCGCACAAGAGGGAGGGGGTGAAGGTCAAAAATATACTGAAAAAAATTGTTTGTCGAATATCATCATATGACACGTGTTTTGAAGGTATTTTTTGATGCTGAATCTAATGACATAAAAATAAAGTTAATATGATTGCTCTAAGAAAAGTTATTGCCGATTAAAAACAAAGGGTGCTTGTTTTTTTACTTTGACAAGTAAAATATAACCGAAACCCATGTGAAAAACATGCTAAACTGATGAAATTTGGGATGAAGGTTTAAGATAAAGCAGGGACAAAGGATTCATAAAGTTCTTAAAATTATTTTTGGTGAAAGGGTGTTTTTTTGATGGGTTATGTTGTGTGAGGAAGGTATCATAACTGCTGACTTAAATTTTATTAATTTTTAAAACTTAGTGAAAAAGTTTTGGTTGGTATAAGAATTAAGAATCTATAAAGTGTACAAAATTATCTTGAGTGAAAGGGTGTCTTTTTTTTAAGAAATGATGAAATTCGAAATTAGTACCACAAAAACTAGGAAAAAATTGTTACACCAATGAAAATTTTTAAAAATGTTTCATTTATAAAAGAAACCGAGAACCCGAACAGTCTATACAAAAATTTTAGGTTAAAGGGTGTTTTTTTGGGAAATTACGAATAATGTAAGTCTATAATTTTTTTTATGTGAAAGGGTGTTTTTTTAGAAGTAAAGAAAATATGGGTATATTTGAAAAAGTGTGTATACCTAATACTTGAGTTATATTATTGAAATTTAGCAATTATATTACTTTTATGATAAGAAACAAGATTCTAAAGTGTCTATAAAAATATCATGGTTAAAAGGATGTTTTTTTGAGTGAAAACAAAAAAGATGAGTCACCCTAATGAAATTTATTAAAAACATTGATTTTGGGATAGAAAGCAAGAATAAAGATTTTTCATACAAAAATTTTTGGTGAAAGGGTGTTTTTTTCGAAGAGACAACAAAATCTGCAATCGGTCCCAAAAAGCCAATGATTCATTTTATTTATGGTTTTGATGATAAATTAAACATTTATAGATAAGTTCTTTCACGTTTTACGCGAATCATTTTCTTTTTACTTGCAAAGGCATTTTTTAACAGAGACTCTCACATTTTCCAAAAAAGTCATGGAATTATTCTCAAATAAAAAGCCCTCATTTGGCTGGAATTAGAATTTGTAAGAATTTTTTGCCATACAAATTCCAAAACTCTGAATTTTAGATATTCAATGTTTCCAAAATAACCTAATAAAATTTTCTATTTGTCAGCAACCCAAAAAATTGTAGGTAGGTATATGCAATATTCATCGATATAAATCGACAAGTGAATGCCCAACAAATAAAAATCAATCAATGCCACAAGTTGTTCTACTTAAAAATTCTGCTGGCAAATTACCTTTCACTAGAGTTCAATCAAACAAAATTGAAATGTAAACATACGAGTATCAAAATGACCCCGACTCATGATGTGGTTAATGTTTTTTTCTTTTATTCCTTGCAGCTGTTATCGCTTGCAGCTGAAACAACATTCAGCAATTCCTTGAAAATTATCTTACAAAAAATAAAATACCTTTAAAGGTACTCATAAATTCCAACAATTACTGTGATTTCAAAAACTATAAGTTATCAGTCAAATCTGCCAATGATTGCAGTTGCAAGTTGTCAGAGCTGAAAAGAAAGAAGAGAAGAAGAAAAAAAAAATGCAACAGATCCTTCACAAAGTGTTTTTTTGTCAACTTTTTGGATTTTACACTTGGCAAGTTGCTAATTGCGTTAATTTCTCAACAATAATTGAATTATCTGAACAAATTCGACAAAGTGAAGAAATCCGTTCAATGGCGATTTTTTCGCATAAGAATTTCGTTGCCAATCTGAATGAATACGAGGATCTTATACGACATGAAAGCACCATTGTTCCTGTGGTCCTGATAGGCGACGACTACAAAAGCAATCAAACTTTGGGAACTATTCTAGGCCTCTGGTCATCGGTATTAGTTTTCATGGATAACATCGAGAACGAAAATATGATCTTGATTCTAAACGAAACTCTTCGCCAAATACGCACATCAAAAATACTTGTTGTTCTTGAGAATCCTCCCGAAACTACTGAATCTTTTAAAGGCTTTTTTCAAACTTGTCGAAAACTGGGCATTGTCAATATTATTGTAATGTTTGATGATCAAATTCTATCATATCAACCATATCCTGAAGTTAGTATTGAAAATATCACCTCAAAGCCAATCACAGAATATTATCCTGATCGAATGTATGACTTAAAAGGCTATGTATTTCGTACACCAATCCAACAAGACGGGTCTAGAGTTTTCATCTATAAGGACAAAGAAGGAAACGAAAAAATAACCGGAACCAATGCTCAATTGTTTAAGTACTTTGTCAAGCGACACAATGCGACTTTTGTTAAACATTTCGACGGAAAAGAACAAAAAGGTTTTGACATAGTTCGTGGCTTAGCCTTGGTTAGACAAGGTGTATGTGATATTTTGATGCATTCTTATACATCTTTTTCGCCAAACAATATCGGTTTCAGTTATCCAGTTGCTCAAATTGAGTGGTTAGTTGTTGTTCCTTATGTCGGAGAGATTCCTTCATATCGCTATTTGATCCTGCCGTTTGACTTTGAAGTTTGGGTTTGTCTTGCAGTCAGTTTTATGTACATCTCGATAGCGAGTTATTTGACAAGATGGTACTGTCAGAATTTGAATGAATACGGTCCAGCATTTACACGGATTTTTGCTGAATTCCTCTATCTTTCTTCGACGGATTTGTCATGTAATCTGCGGACGTTAATTTTCGAAATGCAAGTTTTTATTTACGGATTGATGTTGACAAATATTTATGCAGCTTTTTTGTCAGCATTTCTAACTACATCTGTTCAGGATAAACAAATTGACACTTTGGAGGATTTACTTCAAAGTGGGTACAAAATTGTGTCGATATTTTATGAAGTCGATTCGGTAATGCATACTGCTGGATACAAAAAACGTTACGATAGTATTTTTTATGTTCAAAATATCGATTTTATTAATGAATATCGAAAGAGTCTGAATCGAACTTTTGGATTTGTCTTTACTTCAGATCGTGCGCGATTTTTTTTAGGTCAACAAAAGTACTTGGAAAAGAAGAGGATGTATGTTGCTAAGAATACATTGGGTTCATATTTTTTGATATTTTTAATGCAAAAGGATTCGCCATTTCGAATGAATTTTGATAAAATTTTATTGCAATTGTACGATGTGGGATTGTATAAGAAATGGGAAGAAGATACTTTTAATCAAGCTGTAGCGTCAAAGTATTTGCAAATATTTCGTACTGAAAGTGATGATTTATTTCGATCTTTGACAATTGATTATTTAGGTGTGGGCTGGGCTACACTTGGCATTGGTCTTGTATTGTCATTTGCGGTATTTTTGGCGGAAATTGGAAGATTTAAAATTTTAAAGATAAATTCGAGAGAAGTTAAGAAATTGAATAGGTAATGAGAAATGTTGATTCTTTGCATTTAAAATTATTTAATGTTTTCTGCAAAGATATGGTTTTTTAAACAGTTTTTTTAAAGTTTTTTTTTTTTGCATATTTAAAAGCATCCAATATAATTTTTAGAATGCTTTACTTTTGTCAATAAAATATATTAAAGGAAGCTATTAGTAAAATTATTGTTTGTTTTTGCATTTGTGGTGTTTTAAAGGTAAATGACACATTGAATAATAATTTGAATGTAGGTATACGAAAATAATAACCCTCTTTAACGTTAACTAAGATAACGTAACGTAACGTAATGTAACGTAACGTGGCGCATCGTAACGTAACGTAACCTTACCTTACCTGCTGTTTTGGTAATTTGTTGCTATAACAAATGTAATTGGTCCTAGGCGACTCCTCTGTGGAGCTTTAGATGTTGCGTTAAAGTGAAATGACCGATCTACAATCAGTAGCAGTATTTTAGGGAGCTTATCTTTTTTCCCATGAACCCAAGACCACCAAAAGCTAAACTCATATTTTCATCATCATAGAACTATTTACTAAATAATAAAAAAAAAAAACACTTTTTCCTTAAAACAATGTAAATTAATTTTACCAAACTCTTCCTTTGCACTTTTTCATCATCAGTCCTTGAGCTTTCAAATACTTCACTAAAATTAAGTGCAGTATATCCCTGAAATCCCCCACAACAAATCTTATCACTTAAACTCAAATAGATGGTTTTAACTTATTTTTTTTTCTCTTAACTATTCATTGTTTCAACCTGATTGTTTACTGGAAATCATCGTCTTGTATCTCTTGCATCTTTTCATATTGCTTTAAGAATATACATTTATACCCTCTCTATATTTGCATCTATCTGAGATTCACCTCAACATTATTTACTCTCTCCCACACACGCTAATGTGACTTAACCCACATGAAGAACAATATGCAAGGATATAAAACACCTGAAAAGATGTCCTTAAAAAAAATCAAGACAGAAGAGAGACAAGGAATAGAAGAATGAAAGAGAAAACTGATGGTAGCACAAAACAAAGCTATAAATTAAATGCAAAGTTATAAAACCACCTTAAGCTAGATTGCATCTTCTTTTTACTTTTTTTTTTACCGTCTTAAACTTAGCTTATAAAGTATTTCCTCTTTCTATCTTCAGAATAGGTAGGTACATTCCTAACTGTATTAAAAAATGGTGAAAGATTTTAAAGATATTTCCATTTAACAAAAAATGGAGAAAATATATATAAGAAAAAAATACATCCATGACACTGTTGAATGCAATTTATATTCCTATTTTAATTTCTTCAAGGTGAATGGGGAACATTTTGCATAAAAACTTTAGTTTGGTAACTTAAGCAAGCAAATTCAAATAATTACCATTTACCCTATGTTTTCAAATGTTCACAACTTTTTTTTTGATGTCAAGCAAGGTAATCTTGCTTAAAATTTTGAAGGAAGCCTTACATTTATTTGTTATTATAAGCCTTCTAATAGTTCACATGTAATATCCTGACATGTGGACGGACATGTAGACATGCCGAGATGCAGACTTGCGGCAATGGAGATATGCCGAAATTCAGGCATTCGGAAACGTATACATAGTGTGTATGTGGAAATGCAAATATATGTATAGACATGCTAACATGCAGGTATGCAGACATTTGGACATTGGACACATGCCACATGCGCATCTCCCTTATGCGGACATCTAGACATCCAGGCATCCAGACATGGGGACATGCAGACTTGCCAACATGCGTACATGAGGACATGCAGTAATGCGGGAATGCAGCTATGTGGTCATGCGGGCATCCATATGCAAAAATACAGGTATGCAGTCATGCGGACTTCCAGACTTGCTGACATGCAGGCATGCGGGAATGCAGCCACGTGGTGATGCGGACATTTAGACATGCATGCTTACATGCAGGCATACAGACTTTCATTGGGCATTGCCCCATTATTGGTCATGCCCCATTGATCATTCCCCAACGGACATACTTTAAGGGACATGCAAGTATTGTTGGTGCCACTGCCAAAACCAACTTCATAGGGTAATTTCAAAATAAATCTAGTAATCATGTAGTGTCTCTAAATAACTTAAACGACACATTTATATGCATCGAAATGAGTGTAAGCAACTGCTGTCGCAGATTCAAATTGCTTGTGGATGCAAAATATAAACCAAAAAAAAAAAATCCCTCCATTTTCTGCGGAGAAATACATAAATTCTATTTTATTTATGTGGAACGCTTAGTCCGTGACGCATAAAAAGCAAAATCAAGTGCAGAATCCTATACTTCAAGACGTTGTTGAAGAAGAGGAAAGACGCAAGGGATTAAGAGCGAGAAAATAAAACAAAGGACATCCCCTTTTATTAATTAGAAAATTGGAGCACGCAACAGAAGGTGCACTGTGCACACCACACACACACACACACACCAAATACCAAATGCAATTAAGGTGGAAATGGAAAAAATGGTGTTGGTTGGATGGATGGAAGTAGTAGAAGGTTACGACGAAGGGTTTGAGAGAAAGTCTTAGCAGAAAGATAAACAAGAAACAATTCTTAATTCCGCCATCAACTGTTCGCATTTAGCGGTGTGGATAATGCGACTTGCACACTACTCTTGCATGCACGATAAGGACAATGTTAATGGATGCAGTTTGCAAGGAAATGCAACAGCTACTATGTACTGTTCTGACACCATACGACAAATTTTCTCTGTGTGTGCTGTGAGTGTGAATTGAAAGAAGAAAAGAAACGTTTGGGGAATATTAATGTAAGTAGACTGTGGGTCTTGAATACATCAGTGCGGAGTGGGTTAATAAAAGTGCACTCCGATTAGGAATGAGTAATTGCGGTGAAGGTAGGCAAAGTTTTTTTAAAAAATTACATAATGAGTTTTGGGTGCGTTGGAAATATTGTCAAGATGGATTTTTGAATTAAACTTTAAAGTTTTGCAAAGTTTTTGGGGCTATTTTTTTGGGGGGAAGAGTGTGTAAGCGTGACAAAAAGTTTAACGTTCAAGGAAAGTTTATAATGTTAATATAAGTATATGGAAACATATTTGAGGAGGTAAATTAAGGAAAACACAAAATAAAATATTTCAAAATATTCCGTTTCCCTAAGTGTACCCATCCGTCATTTGAAGTTAAAACATCATTCCACGAAACAAATAACTATACTAGATACAAAAAGTAAACTATCAAAAATCAAAGTCAAACTTTTAAAAGTCTAATATCCTTCTATGAATTATTTCAAGCAAATGTAATAGGAGTTCAGAGTTTTGTCCATATTTCCAAATGGATACTTCTAACAAAAAAAAAAGTATAAAATCCAAATACACTTTTGCAACAAACTATATTGATTGCATTATTTTTCTCTCATCTTTGTATTTTTTGTTAGTTTTCTTTTATTTTTTAATATTTTTTTTTTTTTTTTATTTCAATAAACTCATTGAAGTGTATACATTTTTCAATAACCACACAGTAAAACTAACAATCATCCTTCGATTTGGGGGGGTTGCATTTCAGATTCAAGATATTGTTATCTCGTAAATGCGATACGCTATATACTTCTGAGAGGGTATATAATAATTTCACCGTCTCTCCTCATGAATAGAAACATTTTCAATGTTGTAGTATACGATAATCGAAAACAATATCGATATTAAACTGATGCGAAAAAAAATAAAATGCACGACTGGGTCGCACGAACTTGCTCTTAGAGTTGAAGTTGCTTAAATTTTTAAGACTTTTTATATAGAAACTTGGGAAATGTAGGTATATAAAAAAAAAAAATTGAATTAATTTTTCAAAAAAATAAAACAATATCTGAAATCAAATCGCCCCACAAAACAAGTATGCAGTTTTGTTTGATATATTAGGGTGCATTTTTAGAAAAAAAAATTTTCAAAATCGTTAGAGCCGTTTTTTAAAAAACTAATTTTTTATAAATAATTTTTTGGAAAAAAAGTTTAAAAATAAAATTGGTATGCCACTTTGTAGAAATAACTACTCAACATCTAAAAACAAAATTTTAAAAAAATTCAATGTCCCGTTTTCGAAAATTTGATTTTTCAAAAAAAAATTTTCAAAATTTTTTTAAAAATCAAAAAATTATTTTTTTTTAAATTTTATTTTTGGCTTATATTTAAATTATATAAATACTTTTTCACAAAAAGTTTCGTTGAAATCGAATCAGCAGTTTCGGAGATAATCGGATTTGAAAAAAAAACGGTTCTATGGCAGGTACCGTTAATAATGATTTTCAAAAAAAAATTTTTTTCATTAGAAGATAGACCTTGGAGCCGTTTTTGAGCAATTTCAACTTTACTAAAATCGTTATATGACAAGTACCGTTATTTTTGGTCCAAAAAAATTAATTCCGAAAACCCCTCTAGAGAGTAGCCAAATAACGCTACATACCAAATTTGAAGTCAATCGGTCCATCCGTTTAGGCTGTAGCTCCTTATACAGACAGACTGACAGACTGACAGACTGACAGACAGACAGACAGACAGACAGACGGACTTCCGGGACCCACTTTTTTGGCATTCTCTACCATCGTAATGTCATGGAAAAATGTTATCTCAACTTTTTTTTTTTTCTACGAATACATAACTTGATATATAGTACCTATATCGCAAGTAAAAATTACAGAAGATTTAAAGACGTGTAATGCATCCGTCATTTTTCTTACATTCGGAGCCAAATATCTGTGGTAAAAAAAATTTCGAAAAGAGTTTTGGTTTACAGATATGAGTTGACAGTGAACACGGCTATGGATTTATGTTAAAAAAAATTATAATTTTTTTTCGGATTTTTTGAGAAAAAATCAAGGTTAACCCCTTGCCGAAAAAAATTGCATTTTTAAAAATTGTCTCCAAACTAACGAGTGAGTGAGATATCAAAAGAAAGGTCTCTTTAAGCTCTATTCATAGCTGAAGACCAAAAGTTTCTCCGAGGTCTGATTGCTGAGTTATTGGCATCCAAACATTAATTTTCATAAATTCGGAGGCATTTATCTACTGACCAAAGTTTTGAAACAAGTTTTGGTTTACAGATAAAAGTACACAGTGAAAAGGGCTATGCATTTATGTTAAAAAAAATTATAATTTTTTTTTCGGATTTTTCGAGAAAAAAATCAAGGTTAACCCCTTGCCGAAAAAAATTGCATTTTCAAAAATTTTCTCCAAACTCAGCGAGTGAGATATCAAAAGAAAGGTCTCTTTAAGCTCTATTCATAGCTGAAAACTAAAAGTTTTTTGGAGGTCTGATTGCTGAGTTATCGGCATCCAAACAGATTGTTTAAGGGTATTTTTTCATATGTTCCCATATAACTTCTAAACTACTTATCATAACTTTGAAAATGAGGTATCTTGAGAAGCGTCTTATTTGTTCGCTGGTTATAAGCTATGTAAAACCTCTTAGAATGGCAATCTGTTTTAGTTTTTGAACAGGTTTTAGTTTTTGAACTGATTGAACTCACTTTTTCCCTTCTAGAAGCCGTGTCCTTTCCTTTTTTCTCTTTAGAGCCTTTCACCATTATTTGTGGATAAGTTAGTCTTAATTAATAAATAAAATTGAACACGTAAAAACCGACAAATAATTCATTGTTATCGTTATGGATGTAGTAGCTTTCATATTAGTTAGTCTTATTATTACACAGAGAAAAATATGACCCGCTAAAAACTAACAGATTGCCATATTGTTTTACCGTCCATACATTTCATAAGGAAATCTTATTAAAATCAACGATTAATAAGGTTTTTTTAAGGAGATTTCTTATTATTTTTATAGAGAAAATCTTATTAAAATTTGACTGAAAAGTTGATTTTTTTTGCAACTTAGCACTAGAACAAAAATCGCGATCAATATTTTCATGGCAGGTTGGTTCAGGTGGTAAGGTGGGCGACTAAAGATTTGAAGTCTCCAGTTCGATTCCCAGCCTGGTCATCTTTTTTTTTATTTTTTTGCATATTTTAAAACAATAAGGAAAACCCGATTGTTTTAATAAGGTTTCCTTCTTGGATGAAAACCATAGAGAAATCTTATTGTTTTTGTTCTATTTTATGTGGTCTATTTTTCTCTGTGTAGCAAAAATAAAAGCAAGTGCATTCGACACAATAGTAAGCTTTATATTTGTTTTCAATTTAAAATGCTCAAAGTAAAAAAAAAAATATATTTCATGTAACAAGCAATTTATTGAATTGTGTTCACTACACATAAAAACTTGAAAAAAACTTTTTGTTTTGTTTTGTATTTTCTCAAAAATAAAAAAAAAATTATGCAATTTGTGGATTCTCGAGTGTTTTGCTCAAAAGGCATAAAAGAAAAGAAACAAATTGGTTTCCTAACAATTAAGATCCTTTGAGAATAAGATATGCATTTGATAGCATCACGTAAAAGAATTTGAACCAAGAGTCTCTTCTTTGCGAGTACTACATTTTTGAGAGATAAAACTATTTTGATAAACACTTTTGTATAGTTTTCTCTCAAGGACAACACCACACACCAAAAGGATTGTCCTTGCATCAGACTTAACTGGAGACATTCACAAAAAGAAATGACTCAAACAACACAATAAGGCTCCTTAGATTCTGAAGACCGACACACGATGACGATGACAATGATGAAGATGGTAAAATGATGATGATAATGGAATTCTTATGTGTGTCAACTCATCTCAACTCAACTCAACTAAAAACAGCAGCAGTCCAATCCTGCCACCGCAAAGACAAAATCTTAGGTGTTATCCTTTTGCAGGACGAAGAATTTCCATTTTCACACACTCAAGTTGAAGCTCTATCGTCTTTTAGTTATCGTTAATGCCTCAGGTATATCTCTTTCGACTCTATCGTGTATATGGATTAGCTTATGTCACACAACATAGTATTCTTCTAAAGGATAAACCAAAATTGCATTCAGCTTTATATAGAATATATATACGAGTAGTATATCTGCTGGCAGCTCCTTAGGTTTGTGTAAGAATAAAAAAAGAGAGGAAAATGGTTTTTCAAGATATGCAAAAAGGCAAAGTACCCTACTTTTTGGAATTTGCTTTTGGTGGCATAACAAGTGTTTCATAATGCAACAGGAGACAAAGAAAAAGAGACAGAGATGGAGTGTGTTAAGGTAGATATAGGTACATTTATATAGAGAGATGATTCAAGAGGAAGAGGATCTATTTAAGAGCTTTTGTGCTGGAATATGCTGAAGATGCCCTTGCTTTTACTCCTTTCATGCTTGAAAAAAGTTTCTCTTGATGGACATTTGCATTAGCAAACAAAGGAATTTTTTCTTTTTTATTTTGTAGAAAGTCAAATAATGGGAATGTGAAAAGATACTTTGATGAAATTTAATTGGACTTAGTGAGATATTAAGGTCAAAAGGTTGTTTTGGAAAATAAGATTTCCATTACCCATTTTACACCTTTTCACCCTTTTTGAAAAATTTCTATTTCTATTGATAATAGAGTGAAGATCTGTATAGGGATCAAATATTTTGCTATAAATTAATAAATTAATAATTTTTTAGAGACGGACATAATCCCGAAATTCCGAATCCAGAAAGGCAAAAAACCCAAAATTCCGAAAATCCAGAATCCAGAAAAACCAAAATTCTGAGAATCCCGAAAACCCAAAGTCCTGAAAATCCAAAATCCCGAAGATCCACAATCTTGAAAGCAAAAAATCCGCAAAACCCGAAATCCAGAAAGACCAAAATCTCTTAAGTAAAACAGAAAAAAAAAATAAAAAATCGGATTTCGGGATCGTATTTCAGATTTTGGGTTTTCCGGATTTTGGGTTTTTTTATTTCGGATTTTCGAAATTATTAATATGACGCTTCAATCATATTTTTATGATGCCTACAAAAAGAGCTAGAACTTTTTAAAGCCAACCATATCGAAATTTCAAACTGAGAATACGGTACTTAACACACTGGTGGCTGGTCAATAGAGCTCCACAGGTGTTTTGAGGTATTTCTGAAGTTTTATAATTTAACATTGTGTAGCTTGTCGTAAATATACCGTTATGTGTGATATATCAAATGAAAGGTAATATTATGAGCATGCTCAATAAAGTTAAATTTTTATCTGCTCTAGATCTTAACAAAGAACGTGTTGAAAAATAGAACTTTATTTTACCTTTATCTCAAAATAATGACTACAAAGTTGATTGAAATTTTGCACAGATATAGTCCTGCCCATTCTATATCTAAAGTAAAAATTTCATTCATTTATCTGTTGAAGAAAAAAAGATAAAAATAAAAAACGGTCAATAAACTTGGGACAAAAAAAATTGTTTTTCCTGTTATTCGGTCAACAATCATTTTAAAATACCAACTTCTTGCGCATGCATGCACACGGCTATAGACTACAGGTTCTATAAGTTTGAGATTTTTTAAACCCTACGAAAAATTTAAAAAAATAAAAACTCACCCAAAAATACCCCGAAAAAAGTAGGTGTTTTTCAAAAATTCATATTTCGAAACGCAGAGACTTAAGGTCTGTTTTAGTTTTAAAAAACCATTTATAACTTGGTCTTGAATTGTTTTTTAGAATTTTTTCAATACTATTGTCAGCCTTAGAATAAATTTATCTATCGATTAAAAAAATTCAACTTTCTACAACGTCGCGTTAAAAAAATAGCCAATTTTTTGAAATTTTGTTTTACCCCTATTTACCCTATTAAATGACGAAATTTTTAAAATTCCTTCATGTGTATTCAACTTTAGGTTAATGGGCAGGTTCAGAAACGTTAGGGACTAAATATTTATTTAATTTCTCGGTCTCTGATTGGTCAGCTGTCAAAAAAAAACCTTCCAATTTAGGTAATTTTGTTGGAAAGCTGACTGGAAAGTTAGGCAAGAAAATTTTCCCTAAAAATTTAGGAAAGTTTTTTTTGTCAACATGACAGCAGATTGTTTTTAATTAAAGAATTAATTTAGCAAAATTAAATTTATTTGTGTGAAAAACAACTAAAAAGTGCATTATCGGTTATAATTAATTTTATTTATTCATTACAGTTAAGTGAAATTTGGTGTCTTACCCATGCGACCGGTAAAATTCTGAAATAAATTTCGAAGTTTGACAATAGCATCACATCCAAACTAATTTAGTCAATTTACTCAAATTTCTGTTCAGAAAATGACGTTGCCTAAATATCTAGTCCCTAATATTTCCTGAACGTGCCCAATATCTTTCAAATAAGCTATAGAAGATTTTTGTATAATTTATATATATATATATAATTATGGAGCGGGAAAAAATAGCGTCACTTTTTCGTGGTAGCTGCCATAGTTCATCGATTTATAAGACGTTATCACGTCAAAAAAAAAAAATGATGGACCACCCTAAAAACTTTTGTAAAAACGTAACATTTGGGATAAAAAACAAGAATAAAAAGTTTTCATTAAATAATTTTGGGTAAAGGGTGTTTTATCGAAGAGACAGTTAATTCTGTAAATAGTCGCAGAAAGCAAATGATTCGTGTATAAAGTCTAAGAACTCAAGTATACACGTTAAAACCTACTATAAGGTTTCTAAAAATGCCTAAAAACTGTGCGTTTTTGAAGTAAAAACTTCTTTAGTATAGTAGTGATTTGAAACACGATGACAGGAACAATCAATTGATTATAACTTTTTTGTTTTAAAAGATAGATAAATGAAATTTATACTGTAGATTTGTAATAGAATAAACTATAGTTGTATAGTTTTAATTAATTTCATAATCAAAATCTTGAGATAACGGTGAAAAGACGATCTTTTTCTAAACACGTTATATCTTTTGATCTAAAGCACATAAAAATTTGAATTAACTTTAATACGCATAATAATAATATCACCTTTCATTTGATATATCACACATAGCGATACGTGCTCTAGAAGAAACACAATCTTAATTTGAAAAATTTCAAAATTACCACAAAACACCTGTAGAGATTTGTTGTCACCAGTGTATGAAGTACCGTAATCTCAGTTTGAAATTTCTACATGGTTGGCTTTGAAAAATTCTTACTTTTTTTGTAGGAATCGTAGAAATATGATTGAAGTGTCATATAAAAGGTGAAATAATAAGCTTTCAGATCATATAAAATTTATTTTAAGTTGTCATAAAAAAATGGATTTAATGATGTTAGCAAAAAAATATTGGTTTTTTGAAAATGGTTGTTTTGAATAAATTATTTTTATACTTATTGCGCATTGCAAAAATTTAAGTAGGTGCAGTTTTTTTTTTTTGCAAGAAAAATGATTTTTTAAGGTTTCACTTCTACCACGTGTGAATTCAACACAGGATTTTTTTTTTTTAAACAGTGTAACCTTAAAAGTTAATCATCGTTCATTGACAATTTATTATTGACAAAATATCCCCCTCTTTCCTTAAAATCAATACTTACTAGACTACCTCTTAATAGATTTCAAGGCTGCATGTGTTTAAATATACGCTTACTAATTGGTTTACACTGGATATTAATACTCCTACATTCATAAGCTCTCATACTCAAAATCATTGTGTAATTTTGCAATTATTAGAAGTATAGGTACCTAATAGAAACCATACCTAAAGGAAATGTTTACATGATGGTACGTCACATGTCATACAAGAAATTTGTTACCTTCTTCTCTTAATACAAAGGAACAGAGTCATGAAGCATCAGAAATGGTTGAATGCTGGATTGATGCTCGTTAGAGTAAATAAATTAGTCAGTTACATTCTCGTAACGAAAACTCTTATAATTGCAAACACGCTTGAAAGAGTTACAAGAACATCACCTTCTACACGTGACGGTGACGTGCAACAAGAGTTGCAAAACGAAGCTTCCAAAATGCTGCCATGTCTTCCATTATCTTTCACATCTGAAATAATCCGAGGTATAGCACTATATTGTTTTAGAAAACAAACATAAATTCAACTATTCTTATAGTAAACAGCTTCATGCCATCTGCCCGAGCAAATGCTTCCAAGTGTCAAGATGGCGCAAGGAAATTGTTCGCATTGAATCGTTTTGATGATGAATTATATCTAAATACACGAACTAAACAGAGATATGAATATTACTTTTTATGTCGATCCATCCCTTTGCTTACTCCAGTACACAAAAAAAAAAAAAACTGCAGAAACAAGGATATTTTTAGTCATTTTTCTTTATAGTAAGCACGATTCTAAGGATACGTCGTCATCGTTGTTCTTGTCGTTCTTATCAATTTTCGCCTAAAGCAGGACATTGTTCAAATACATACTCTCTCTCTCGTTTCTCGCCGTATGAAATGCGTTTTGTTGCTTTGCACACAAAAATGGCGGCTTGTCCGGAAGAAGATATTCTTGATTTATTACCCCAAACTCAATGGATTATCAAATCGATGTTGTCTAGATGTTGGCAAATTTATGGCCTGCTAAGGTTGGCATTTTGGTCTCTCTCTCTTTCTTTCTCTTTATAAAGTTTCAAAAAGTATGCCGAAGTTATGCTTGTTTTTTGTTTTATACCCGGGAGGATTTTGTATTGAATTTTTCGTTAAGAATGTGTGGTGTTTCCCATTTTTTTTTTGTGTGGTATTCTTTTCATTGCATACACGTTAAATAAATTGTCTCGACGTAAAACAAGGTTGTTTAGGCAAAAAACACTTTGTCATCAATACAATGTGGTAATTGCTTTAACAACTCGAAACATTACTCGTTGTATAGTTGCCTCGAAACATTGGGGACAAGTTCGGGACACGTTCGGGACACATTCGGGACACGTTCTTTTGTGCCTTAAATATTTTATATTACAATTAAAAAACTTTTATACTGAAAGTTTTTTTAAGGCAGAACGAAAAAATATTCAAATTACTGAAAACCGAATAAAAACTGTCACTCATCTAATATTCTTACGAAATGCATTCATTCATTCATTCTTGAGAAGGAAGAGTCCTTTTATACTGGATTTGACACATTACATTTAAAGTTACCAATTAGTTATTGTAAGGATTTGTATATAAACTTATCCAAAATCAAAGTTAGGACATGACTTATCGAAGTGACTCCCAGACAGCTGTTAATGTCTTTAATTTCAATGGTGTTGAACATTTCGTTTCAAAAATCTATTTGCTGGTTGACATGTTGACCAAGTTTACACGCAAACAAGTTCTAAATATTGGATTAATTCTGATTCCGAATGTAAACACAAAATTTAATTGTTTGTTGAAAAAAAATAGAAAAAAAAACAGAAAATAGAAAATAGAACGTCCTCGATAAGAATAAAAAAAGAAGTGATAAAATATTCAATATTTGACCAGAGTCACTGAAACTGGCAGTTGTTGAAAAATATCAGAGACTTCTAATTAGTTGTCAACATGCTCTTTAAGCAACCAGCACTAGAAATAATCGTGTGCGTGTTTGTCTCGATTATTCATCGAAATCTCTCATATCGCTTTGACTTTGTATTAAATGTAACCAGAATTTTAAGTGAAACAGATAGTTTTCACACATTCACAGTGTTTCGCAATGAATTCGCATTTTTGAAAAACATTGACGGTTATTCTTTGGAACATGAATTGCAAGTTTATTTTGACGTTCCTTTGATTTGTTGCAACGATGACATTTCCAGTTCGATACGCTTGCGAAGCACTTTAAATATAAACAGTTTGGGATTTGTGGTTATGAACGAAATAACGGATGAAATACGAAATGTATCTGAGAGAGCTTTGACTAAGCTGCATGGCATGAAGATGATTTTCATTATGACAAATTCAAAAGCATCATCTGTCACCGCATGGGAATTGGAGAGTTTTTTTCTGTGGTGCTGGGAGTATAATTTATTAAATGTCATTGTGACATTTGATGGTGGGAGTAATGGAGATGGCAAAAGAAATCAAGTGCATACGTATAATCCGTTCCCGAATGGAATACATATGATTAATTTAACAGATGGCAGAGTGGATGAATACTTTTGGAATAAGGCTACCAATATCAAAGGAAATAAGTTTGCTTCACCAA
This sequence comes from Episyrphus balteatus, assembly GCF_945859705.1. NCBI lineage: Eukaryota > Metazoa > Arthropoda > Insecta > Diptera > Syrphidae > Episyrphus > Episyrphus balteatus. The sequence continues at coordinate 37,934,962 of NC_079137.1, read as the reverse complement.
TTTTTATTGATGAGCCACTTGTAATGAAGGTAATTAATAAAAAAAAAATATCAATGTGAATGACCAAGTACATGTGTATGAGATCTTTGAAATGAAATGAGGTTCGGAAGGCTGAATCTCTTATTTAATATTTAAATTTTTATTGAACTTAATACTAACTTTAATGGGATGATCCGTTTAAGTTCGAAAATTTACTCAAATTCGAAAGACTTTGCACTTTAATTTGCGACTTAACTTTTGGTAAGAGATTTATAGTTTATACATCCTTTTTTTGTTTGTAAATAAAATTATGTTTCTTGAAGAAGATAAAGGGCTTTAGCTGATGTAATAATATACATTGTGTATGCTGATGAAACTATTAGACAAAAATTTAGTAGGGAGGATCCTTTTTTGGACATGGCAATACCAACTGAAACTATCATGTTAACATAATATTATGTTAACATGATAGTTATGGTATTGGCAATTTCCATTGTAATGGGTGTGACACTGTTACTTAATTTGTTGTTCCTAGTTTTTGTACAAATAACTAAGTAAAGTAATTTTTTATTAAGCACTAAGGCCCATTTGCTGAAACGAGTCTTAAATATTTATGTGAAACATAAACCCTTAAGTTCTACATTACGGTTTGCACGAACTTCAAACTGTGTCATAAATTCCTCTAAGTTTAACATAACTTAGGGGGAAGAAATAGTAGAACTTAAGCTGTTATGTTCTACCTAGGCACTTTAATTTTATGAAAAAAGCAAGAATGTCGCTCAAAAATTGATGTCGGTAGTACAAAGGACATGAATTATTATCAATTTAATAAAAATAAACTTACATTCATTAACTTAAACCATCCACAGATGGTACAATTTACACCACAGTTTTTTGTATGAGGCACTATTTTGTTGTCATATTTCATTGACTAATTTTGACACAACAGCACATTTACACACACACACGAATAATTTTTGTTTAACCAATTAACACTTATTTTTGGCTCAAATATACTTTTTTACACTTTTATTCCGCAAGATAAAGACACAAACTTGAAAATTTAACGATATTGTTGTATATTAATTGCTAAATTGCTCAAAATCTATTTAAATTATTTGACGTTTCTATTGATTTGACTTTTGAATTTGAAGTTCTCAGCGATTTATATCATGAAAGTAAATCATTGCTAGGTTTAACATAAATATTTTTTAGCAACTTAGAATAAACTAAGTAAAACACAAGAGTTATGTTCGACCTAGCTAAGATGAGAATTTATGACTAGTATGAGCAAATGGGCCTAAAATATTTTTGTCTAACTTGAAACAAAAAAATATTACACATACACCCCAGTGACCGGTTTGGTTTTGAAACAAATTACGGTTTCTTGTGTTACCGTGGAAGAAAATCAAACCTTCTCAACCGAAATTTCGGTTTTAAGATGAATCTAACTCAAAAATACATATATGTACATTGTACATAATTTATACACAGTGTGTCCCAAAAGTTATGATCCAAACGAAATATACTGAGAGATAGACCTTAAGGCTCTAAGGTCAAATTTATTCACTCTCCATGAAATTTAAAATTTGTATGCAATTTGACAGATTTTAAATTGTTAATGGTGACTTTAAATATAATGGAGAGTGAATAAATTGGGCCTAAGTAACTTATTTATCCCAATTCTTACAGGTACAAAAAGAAACTTCAAAAATTTTTAAAAATAAAATGAAGAAATTAATAATAAATACACATATTAGAAAATTGTGTTGAAATTATGAAAATTCAGTGTTGAAATTGATTTTTTGAAAATTATTCAAAATTTTTGGTGGGAAAATCTAGAATAAATTGTATATGAAAAGGTAAAAATAAACAACCCACAAACAAATAATTGGGAAAGGGGGTGGGTGAGCGAAAAAGTGGAATGGGAACCTTAAAAATAGTGAGAAGAATGCAAAAATACAGTTTTTTTTTAATTTTAACTTACTTTTTTATGTTTATTACCCATTTTTAATATACTTTTAGCAATAACTTTATTTTTGGATTTGAATTTAATGGTAATAAGCCTATTTTTCACTCAAAAAGTTACCGATTATTTTTTTAATTTTTGAAAGGCATAGGTATATATTTGATGTTATATAAAAAAAGTGGTTGTCGGACGATTATTCTCCGTGATAACGTCCTTATAAAACAGGTTGTGCGCTTTGGTTAAAAATGAGACAATTGAAGCTTTTATTTATTTGAAACAATCATAATTTACAAGAAAAAACTAAAAAAAATACCTTTTTTTCTTTTCTCATTATATTAAATTTTTTTATTTGAAAAGCTTACAAGAAAAAATTTTACCATTAAAATCTTAATAATTCTTTTGAAGAATAAAACTTTTTTTAAATTTTTAAACTGCTCAAAAAGTATTATGATTTATTAAAAACAATCATATCTTATGAAAAAAGTGAAAAAAAAATCACTTCCATCACCCAAAAATCCATGTTTTTTTATATAACAGCCTATACTAAATTTATACCATCTGAAAGCCTATTATTTCACCTCAAAATATTTATATCGAGCATCTCTGTGCGACTTCTACAAAAAGAGCTAGAATTTTTTGAACCCAATCAGTTTTCATCGAAAAAAGCAAAAATATCAATCTTTTTTTATCTCCTAAAGCCATTAAATCGATTTTTTTTTATCACAACCTATATTATTTTAAATCATGAGAAAGCTTATTATTTCACCATTCATATGACGCTTCAATCATAATTTTATTATGCCTAGAAAAAGAGTTAGAATCTTTTAAAGCCAACCATATCGAAATTTCAAACTGAGAATACCTGTACTTCCCACACTGATGGCTGGTCATGATCAATAGATCTCCACAGGTGTTTGGAGGTATTTCTGAAGTTTTTTAATTTAACATTGTGTAGCTTGTAGTAAATGTACCGTTATGTGTGATATATCAAATGAAAGCTAATATTATCAGCATGCTCAATAAAGTTAAATTAAATTTGTATCTGCTCTAGATCAAAAGAAAAAACGTGTTGAAAAAAAGAACTTTATTTTACTGTTATCTCAAAATTGTGACTACAAAATTGATTGAAATAAAAAATGATTGTATTATAGTCCTGATTATTATCTATCTACAGTAAAAATTTCATTCATTTATCTTTAAAAAAAAGATAAAACTACTACTTTTTTAAATTTTGTTTTACCCCTATTTACCCTATAAAATGTCGGATTTTTTAAAATCCTTCAAATTTATTCAACTCTTGGTTATTATCTTTCAAATTAGCTATAGAAAATGTTTGTATCTCTAATAGTTTATTTTTAATTTTGAATTGAAATTTTTGACGCGCTGCAAAAAATTTCAAGTGGAACGGGAGAAAATTTTGTTACTTTTTCGTGTTGGCTGCAATGGTACATCGATTTATAAGACGTTATCAAGTCAAAAAATATTTGAGTAGAAGTTGTAGATCTTTTTACTATCTACAACTCTCGTAATTAACGATAGGAGGTCTACTTTTCACAGAAATCCTAAAAAGCACGGTTTTATACACCCACCCAAATTTATCGCCCCACCCACCCCTTTTCCGTTTTAACTCTATTAAATCTGGTCTATAAAGGCTGAACGTAATCTTTTTTGAAAAAAATTATTATTTTTGTCTTCGAGGAAACAAAATTAATGGTTTTTTTATTATTCCAAAAACAAAAAATAAATCAATATTATTTCTGATTTCTCCTTTCATATCACAAAGCTCACATTTACTCCTCTTATTTTCAGATATACGACGAAGAAACCAATTACACTCATATCACAGGCAGTGCCGGACGACTTTACCGAGAATTCATCCGTCACATCAACGCCACCTTCTTCCTCATAAGTGTTTCAAACAGTTCCATGCATTTGCATCAAAAGCAAGTAATTCAACTCACAACTGACAAAATAATTGACATCAGCATCCATCCATTCACTTATTTGCTGCCCTACGAAACGGAAGGAAGTTATCCCATTGCACACACCAATGCGTGCATAATAATGCCCGTTGTGCCGGAAATCGATCGCAGTTACTACATATTTTACGCCTTCGACCAAAGTACATGGCGAGTAATCTCTGGGCTATTTATAACGTTCCTGGCAATCGAGTTGATTGCAAATTATACCTGTGCAAAGCAATTGCTCTTTGGCAAGTCGTTAGCAACTACAGTTGCCGGTATTATTGGCCAACCTGGTCATATGACCATGCCACCGCCAAGGACGAGAATTCTCTCTAGTTCGCTATTAGTGTTTACTGGATTTTTTGTTGCAAATTTGTATGCAGGCACATTAACGAGTCTTTTCAGTACGACAATATATGGCCAGCAGCCGGAGACGGCAGAAGAAATTTTCGCAACTGGCCTGCAAATACTTTTGCTCGACTATCAAGTGGATTCGTATTTCGGTAAGAATATGCTATTTCCGGCATTACTGGAACAGCATGTTCGTGTTGTTGACCCTGATTTTTTGGCTAATCACTTAAATACTCTGGATGCAAACTTTGCGTATGTTGTGAAGGAAGAACGATGGAAATTGATTAACTACCAGCAGTCAAGGTTATGGAAGCCGATTTTCAAAATTGCCCCAAACTTTTGTATACCAAATATGTTTTTGTCATTTCCAATTCAATTGGACTCACCGTTCTATGAGGTTTTGAAATCATTTACGTTGAATGTGGATAGTGCGGGATTGTATTTGAAATGGAGCGATATGAGTCTTTATGAGGCTAAGGAAATAGGATTGATTGGAATTCTGGAGGAGACGAAGCATCATCCAGTTGCACTGACCTTGAAACATTTTGAAGAAGTTTTTATATTACTTGGATGTTGTTTTGCTATATGTGTGGTTTGTTTGCTAGGTGAACAAATATTTTGTTATATGAGGATTAGAATGAAGAAATTGTAATTAGTTTCGAGAGTGAATGATGAAAGTTTTACAATACCTGCTTAATTTTAGTAGAAATCGGTAGAACACTTACTAATTATGTTCATTTTCATAGTTCAAAGAAGTTAAAAAGAAGTTTTTTTGTGTTAAAAAAATTATCAATGTGTGAATCATACATTTTTATCTGAGCACTGCCATAGAAACAAAACCAACTGTATTTGAAAAAAAAAAAAAATGTATTCAGCTTCTTACTTTTTTGTTTACCTAATGTTAAATTTTTTTGTATAAGCCCTTCTTAAATAAATCATTTTTATGTAAACGTAATTGTTTTTACTTAAAGCTCTATCCATCATTTGAATTAATAAATGGAGAAGAATTGATTGAAAATAAAATTAAAAGGTTTGAAGATTTTTTCAAAGGGGTCTCATAATACTAGCATGCAAGCTTCCTTACAAAAATAAATTGAATTATCCATCCGTAGGAAGTAGTAAATGGTAGTAATGGCCAAAAAATAAAATTGTAGTGTCAAAATCTGCGCAAATTTTGATTCTACTAAAGGTCTGTCATTAGTTTGACCCAAAAGTGCTTCGATTGAAATTGTCATTTAAAAAGAGGTTGTCTGTAAAGCCGGTTTACAGACGATGATTTTACGTGATAACGTCGTCAGAAAACAGGTTGTGTGCTTTTGTTTAAAATGAGTCAATTGAAGCGTTAACTTTTTTCAAACAATCATAATTTACAAGAAAAAGCTAAAAAACATACCTTTTTTATTTTCTCATTACATTAATTTTTTTTATTTTAAAAGCTTACAAAAAAAAAAATGCAATTTAAAAGCCAAGTATTTCTTCTAAAGAATAAAACCATTTTTACATTTTTACAATGCGCAAAAAGTATAAAAATAATTTATTAAAAACAATCATTTTCATCAAAAAAAAGCAAGGAAAACATGAATTTTTATCTTCTCACGTCATTAATTAAAACAACCTATACAAAATTTTATACCATCTCAAAGCTTATTGTCTTAGCTCAAAATATATATATCGATCAGGTCTATGAGACATCTACAAAAAGAGCTAGAATTTTGTGAACTCGATTAAATTCCATTAAAAAAAGCAAAAAAAAACATTTATTTTTATGTTCTCACGCTATGGAATCAATTTTTTTGTTTGAAAACCTATACAAAATATATACCATATGAAAGCTTATTATTTCACCTTTCATATGACGTATCAATCAGAGTTGTAAAAGATTGCAATCTTTTTTGAATGCAATCTTTAATGACTTCAATCAAAAGATTGCATTCATTGACTTACATTTGAGACTTAGACTTAAAATTTTGCAATCACCAATCATTTTCCATGAAATGATTGCAATCTTTTTTTTTTTTTTCCAATCAATTGACTGCATTCAAATGATTGCAGTCTTTTGGGACTGCATGCAGTCTTTGCATTCTTTTTGCAATCTTTCCATTCCTTGGCAGTCTTTGCATTCCTTGGCAGTCTTTTGCATTCATTTGCATTCCTTGGCAGTCTTTTGCATTCATTTGCAGTCTTTTGCATTCATTTGCATTCTTTTGAATTCTTTTGCATTCTTTTGCATTCTTTTTGCATTCTTTTGAATTCTTTTGCATTCTTTTGCATTCTTTTGCATTCTTTTGCATTCTTTTGCATTCTTTTGAATTCTTTTGCATTCTTTTGCATTCTTTTTGCATTCTTTTGCCACACCCACACCAAACGTATGGATTTCACAAAAATTTTAACATTTTTTTAGTTCAAGGATGAATTTGATAATTTTAAGAATTAAGTTCAACTATAGTATCATTGTCTGTACAGGAGTAATAGTACAGTCAAATACAGTGAAAAAGGGGTATGCCTCGGAATGAATTCTAATAATAATATTTTTTTTGCTTAATATCTTCGTTTTGGCATTCTATAACTTACCTCAAAAATCTCATGTTCGGAGGTCGTGATTTTTAAGGCCAAACCACAATGGTATTATATAAACATATGATACATGATTTCAGAGATATGTTTTTGTTATGATTGTTAATGATTAATGGATATAAAAGCCTTCATGCAAAATTTGGTTACTCTACCATAATTTTTAAAGGTTTTTTGGTAGTAAGTTTGCAAGAGTTTTGATAATATAGGTTGAAAGATGAAAAAGAGTTAAAACTTTTTTTTAGAGACGTCAGATTTCCTGGATTTTAGTTTTTTTTTCATCATTGAATAATACCATTGTCTATTATTGCTTATTTCCAAAATCTTAATTTTGTGGTTTGGCCTTAAAAATCACGACCTCCGAACATGAGATTTTTGAGGTAAGTTATAGAATGCCAAAACGAAGATATTAAGCAAAAAAAATATTATTATTAGAATTCATTCCGAGGCATACCCCTTTTTCACTGTATTTGACTGTACTATTACTCCTGCACAGACAATGATACTATAGTTGAACTTAATTCTTAAAACTATCAAATTCATCCTTGAACTAAAAAAATGTTAAAATTTTTGTGAAATCCATACGTTTGGTGTGGGTGTGGCAAAAGAATGCAAAAAGAATGCAAAAGAATGCAAAAGAATTCAAAAGAATGCAAAAGAATGCAAAAGAATTCAAAAGAATGCAAAAGAATGCAAAAGAATGCAAAAGAATTCAAAAGAATGCAAAAGAATGCAAAAGAATTCAAAAGAATGCAAAAAGAATGCAAAAGAATGCAAAAGAATTCAAAAGAATGCAAAAAGAATGCAAAAGAATGCAAAAGAATTCAAAAGAATGCAAATGAATGCAAAAGACTGCAAATGAATACAAAAGACTGCCAAGGAATCCAAATGAATGCAAAAGACTGCCAAGGAATGCAAAGACTGCCAAGGAATGGAAAGATTGCAAAAAGAATGCAAAGACTGCATGCAGTCCCAAAAGACTGCAATCATTTGAATGCAGTCAATTGATTGGGGAAAAAAAAGATTGCAATCATTTCATGGAAAATGATTGGTGATTGCAAAATTTGAAGTCTAAGTCTCAAGTGTAAGTCAATGAATGCAATCTTTTGTTGGAATTGTGTAACTGAATGGCAATGACTGCATTCACAAAAGATTGCATTCTTTTACAAGCCTGGTATCAATCTAATTTCAAAGATGAGTACAAGAAAAGTTAGAATTTTTTAAAGTCAACCATGTCGAATTTCCAGACTGAGATTACGGTACTTCCCACACTGGTGGCTGGTCGGGGGGCAACAGATCTCCACTGGTGTTTTGAAGTTTTTCGCAAGTTTCTTGATTTAACATTGTGTAGCTTGTAGTTAGTCTACCGTTATGTGTGATATACCAAATGAAAGGAAATTGTATCAGGATGCTCATAATCAAATTTCTATCTGCTCTTGGTCAAAAGTTATAACCTGTTGAATTCTAAAATTTTATTTTACCGTTATCTCAAAATTTTGTTTACGAAAATGATTGAAACTTCGCACACATATAGTCGTAGTCATGGTCTATCATTACTCCATATACTTTATTCCAGTATCCATTAAAGAAAAATAGATAAAAATAAAAAAACGATGAAAATCGGTTAAAAATGGTCAAAAAACGTGTTTTTTATTAACTTGTTTCTTCCGTTATTCTGTCAAAACTCACTAAACGATTAAAAGTTTTTGCACATGTATGCAAGGTCAAAACCTACATGTCCTATAAGTTATAGATTTTTTGAACGCTCCAAAAAAAAAGCTAAAAATCAAAAATTACCCAAAAATACCCCTAAAAAACAAGGTGTTTTTCAAAAATTCATATTTCGAAACGCAGAGTGTTGGGAAAAAATCCGTATCAGACGCCTAATTTTTTTCCCTCATCTTTCACTTGGCATCTTTACAATTGTCAAAAAAAAATTCCTTTACCCAAAATCATCATTTTGTCATAGCCCCAACACGTTTACAACGTTCAAACAAAACTTTATAGCTTAGTTTCAAAAATTTTTAGAATTTTTTCTTAAATGCAGTTATTCATAAATTAATCTCATCTATCTATAGCAAAAAAAAATCAATTCTCTACGACTTCGCGTTTAGATTTTAGCCCAAATTTCATCTTTCCGTTTTACCCCTGTTTACCCTATTAAAGGACGGAATTTTTTTTAAATCTTTCATTTGGATTAAGCTTTTGGTTATTATCTTTCAAATAAGCTATAGAAAATTTTTATATCTCTAAAAGTTTATTTTTAATTTTGAATTGAAATTTTTTGCCGCACTGCGAAAGTGCGAGAGTGTAACGTTAGAAAATGGCGTCACTTTTTTGTGGTGGCTGCCATGGTTCATCGATTTATAAGACGTTATCACGTCAACAAAAAAAAATATTCGCTATAAGATTCAATGATAGCTTTTTTAAGCTATGATTACACGGTCAACGAAATCGGTCAACGCGTTGACTCACTGACGTAAAAATGACGTCACAATCTGTCCCAAGAGTGTCACGTCGTGTGATCGTCAACGAAAACTGCTGCGTTGACGGGTACGATGTCACTCGCGTTGAC